>NC_060184.1:83774170-83861670 GCF_021184085.1 Oncorhynchus gorbuscha
TAATAATCTCATCATTTGGGTAACAACGTTTATTCAACCAGTGGGAGGTTTGTAAATGCCACCAGGAAAGTCGAAAGAGGAACTCTTCATTTAGACAATAATAAACAGCAATCTGTGGGAGAGTTGTGGTTGATATTATAAAATAAGGATCTGCTGGAGTCCAAGTCAAACCAAGATTTTTTATTTCTGAACTCAGAGAGAATAACAGAGTTACACAGCGCAGTGGAGACAGTCTGAATTACTGAAGCATTGAGTGATTAGCACATATCTTTATAGTTTCCTGTTCCTGGGAGGGACTTTAGTCATACAAGGACACAGGTGTAAATTGGTTTGCAACACAGGATGATAGTCCCAAGAACAGGAGCTTATAATAGGACAGTTTCACAAGGTTAGTCACATACTCAGTTATGTGGACACACAAACAATTAACATTTTCCATTACAGAGTCTGAACATTTTCATTTCATTAAATCATCAGTGGGCCAACAATGCAAATGTCAACAATGGAACAAATGCATCACATCCAAATATCACTTGATTATCTGTAGTGCTGGAGGAATGACACACCCAGATAAACACACACAAAGCGTTTAAAAAAGGACAGTTTAAAAGAAGGAACCTGATCTTCTTTATATTCAAACTGACAGACTCCATATTCAATTAATGTTTTCTAATAAAAACAAACAAATATATGTTTGAGTATACCCTGTACCATTTAATTACATATGGTAAAGACAGGTAAACACATTGTCAGTCAACAATATAAGACAACAGGAGCACTGTGTATGTTCTCTGATGAATTTTAAGTCAATGTGATGTGAAATATCAACATACACGCTAAGAAAAGTAATTTCTCTCTCCTGTGTGGATTCTCTAATGACGTTTAAATCACTGTTGTGAGTAATATGTTTTCCCACAGTCTGAGCTTTTCTAAGTCTTCTCCTCTGTGTGTAGTCTAATGTGTTCTTTCAGGCTTCCTAAATGGGCAAAAGCTTTGCACCCTGGGAGGAGTAGTAAGGCTTCTGCCCTGTGTGTATTCTCTCATGTTGTTTCAGGTTTCCTCTCTGTTTGAAACACTTTCCACATTGGGAGCAGTGGTAAGGCTTCTCTCCTGTGTGTATTCTCTCGTGTAGTTTCAGCTTCCCCGACTGGTTGAAACACTTTCCACATTGGGAGCAGTGGTAAGGCTTCTCTCCTGTGTGTATTCTCTCATGTTGTTTCAGGTTTCCTCTCTGGTTGAAACACTTTCCACATTGGGAGCAGTGGTAAGGCTTCTCTCCTGTGTGTATTATCTCGTGTAGTTTCAGCTCCCCCGACTGGCTGAAACACTTTCCACATTGGGAGCAGTGGTAAGGCTTCTCTCCTGTGTGTATTCTCTCGTGTCGTTTCAGCTTCCCCGACTGGTTGAAACACTTTCCACATTGGGAGCAGTGGTAAAACTCTTCTCCCAGGGAACAGTGTGTGTATTCCCTCGTGTCGGTTCAGGTTTCTTCTCTCGTTGAAACACTTTCCACATTGGGAGCAGTGGTACGGCTTCACTCCTGTGTGTATTCTCTCATGAGCTTTCAGGTGTGCTTTCTGGTGAAAACTCTTTCCACACAGGGAACAGTGGTAATGCTTCTCTCCTGTGTGTATTCTCTCATGAGCTTTCAGGTGTGCTTTCTGGTGAAAACTCTTTCCACACAGGGAACAGTGGTAATGCTTCTCTCCTGTGTGTATTCTCTCATGAGCTTTCAGGTGTGCTTTCTGGTGAAAACTCTTTCCACACTGGGAACAGTGGTAAGGCTTCTCTCCTGTGTGTATTCTCTCATGAGCTTTCAGGTGTGCTTTCTGGTTAAAACTCTTTCCACAGTGGGAGCAGTGGTGTCGTCTTGCTAGTTTGGACGTCCCTGGCTCTGGTTCCTCCGAGTCTGGCCTTTCTCCTGCCAAAGACAGTGTTATTTTTAAATAGAGACCCGAATAAAACCACATGATAAAACAACCTTGCTACGAGGGTAAATCCTAAATCAGATCTCTCAATAACCCGAGGCCAGTTTTAACTATCTTAGTGTGATTTTAAAACAAATGTAGAGATTCCTGGTAATTACTGATATGTTTACATTACTTATTCATCCTGTTTTACAAGTCAGAACACAAAAACCTAGACAGTTCTAGGACACTGAAGACACAGACGTCGCTGGATTCCAATTGAACAGGTGGTTCTAAATATATAACTTTCATAGCTGTATGATACAGAATGTGACCTACACACTTCCTTAAACATAAAATAACTAAAGAAGTAATTTTGTGTGGAAGTCCAAAACTTGTTTTTACGTCGAAGATACAAAGCACATCAGTAACATCTCCCCGTTGTTGAAAGGGTTCGGACACATTGCTGTTTAAATGGACCAATTTCTTATTTAGACATTCACAGATTTTCAATATTTTGATTATCGCTGATGTCATATTTTGGGTAAATGTTCCTAAAACTGATAGTAACAACAAAAAACTAAAATATAAACGCAACATGTAAAATGTTGGATGTTTCATGAGCATCACTGTTAGTCAACATTTATTCTTTGCCAAGATAATCCATCCACCTGACAGTGTGGCATATCAAGAAGTTGATTGAACAGCTTGGTTATTACACAGGTGCACCTTGTACTGGGGATAATAAAAGGCAACTAGAAAATGTGCAGTTTGTTCACACAATAATGCCACAGGTCTCTGAGGGAGCGGGCAATTGGCGAATAGCTCTGTTTGTTCTTCACGTTTGGCTGAGAAATCGCCCGGAAATTGCGGTCACAACTCCAAAAAAGATTCCAAATTAGCTCCATAATATCGACAAAAACATGGCAAACGTTGTTTAGAATCAATCCTCAAGGTGTTTTTCAAATATCTATTTGAAAATATATCAGTCGGGACAATTCCTTTTTCTCTAGGACCGATTGGAGTAATGGCTACCTCTGCACTTTACGCGATAATCTCTCTCGGAGCCACCATGTGACCACTTACGCAATGTGCCCCCATACGGCTATTCTTCAACAGAAATGCGTAAAACTACGTCACAATACTGTAGACACCTTGGGGAATACGTAGAAAGCTTAAGCTCGTTGATGGTACATTCAAAGCCATATAGGGAGTCATTGGAACGCAGCGCTTTCAAAACCTGGGGCACTTCCGGATTGGATTTTTCTCAGGCTTTCGCCTGCAACATCAGTTCTGTTATACTCACAGACAATATCTTTACAGTTTTGGAAATGTTAGAGTGTTTTCTATCCAAAGCTGTCAATTATATGCATATTCTAGTATCTCTTCTTGACAAAATATCCCGTTTAAAACGGGGACGTTTTTTCCCCAAAAGTGAAAATACTACCCCCTAACACCAATAGGTTTTAAGGTAATCAGAAATATTTAGGACTAACTTATTCCTTGACACCCATTCTGAAACTAACTGCATCTCTATGTTAAGTGTTGCAGTCATTTCAGTCGATGTAGTAGCTGACATGTACATTGTTGAGTCAACGCATACATAGACTGTCATTGGCATGTTGTTGGTAAAGATTGAAAAAAGTAGGTGCCAAACAGCTGCCCTGGGGAATTCCTGATTCAAACTTGATTTTGTTGTACAGGCTTCCATTAAAGAACACTCTTTGTGTTCTGTTAGACAGGTAGCTCTGGGGCAGCAGGTAGCCTAGTGGTTAGAGCGGTAGGCCAGTAACCGAAAGATTGCTGGATCGAATTCCCGAGTTGACAAGGTAAAAAACTCTGTCGTTCTGCCCCTGAACAAGGCAGTCCTAGGCCATCATTGAAAAAAATAATTTGTTCTTAACTGACTTGCCTAGTTAAATATTAGTATTATTAAATAAAGGTTACATTTTAAAAGAAAAACTCTTTATCCACAATATAGCAGGGGGTGTAAAGCCATACGTTTTTGTCAGCAGCAGACTATGATCGATAATGCCAAAAGCTGCACTGAAGTCAAACAAAACAGCCCCAACAATATTTTTATCATCAATTTCTCTCAGCCAATCAGTCATTTGCAATTGCTGTGCTTGTTGAATGAACTTCCCTGTTGAATGAACTTCCCTATAAGCTAAAAGTCTATATTTGTTTACTGTAGAATAGCATTGTATCTGGTCAAATATTTTTTTCCCAAAATTGTAAGGGTTGGTAACAGGCTGATTGGTCAAGCCAGTTTAAGCCAGTAAAGGACTTTAACTTCCCTCCAGGCCTGAGGGCACACACTTTCTAGTAGGCTTAAATTAAAGACAAGGCAAATAGGAATGGCAATATCGGCTGCTATTATCCTCAATTTTCCATCCACGTTGTCAGACACCAGTGACTTGTCATTGTAGATTTTATTTGCGCAAAATTTCATTGAAGATGCTCCACAGCTTTTTACAATCATTCTTCATGTATTTTATCTTTGTTTCATTGTGTAGTTTTTTCTTTTTATTCAGTTTAGTCAAATGATTTCTCAATTTGCAATATGTTTGCCAATCAGTTATTCAGCCAGACCTATATGCCATCTCTTTTGCCTCCCTCTTCATCATACCATTTTTAAATGTATCATCAATCCACGTGGATTTAACAGTTTTACAGTCATTTTCTTAATGGGTGCTGCTTATTAGGAACTGGGATAAGCAATTTCATAAACGTGTCATGGGCAGCATGTGGTTGCTCGTCATTACACACCACGGACCAACAAATATTGTTTCCATTGTTGGAATCGGCTAAACTTTGAACATGGAGACATTAAAGAAGTGATAGGAAGTGAAAGAGACTGGGTGTTATGTCAGAAGTTAATGGTTCTCTGAAGAAAGACAGACGGCTTCGAAATGTGTTGGGTGGACGAGAGGAGAGCAAAGTGTGAAACAGGGGAGACTAACATCTGTGGATTAGATGAAGGAGAGGTTGAGGTCAGGACAGATTCTCATCAGGGAGAAAGGTCTGGTATCCTGTTACTCTCTTTACTCTCTTCCTGTGGAACCATAAGATGTAAGGATTGGAGAGAAGGAGGAGTGTCTTAAGTGGGACATATATCTGGATGGAACAAATTTTGGGTTGTCTGAATTACAGATGTACAGAACCTTTGGGAATAATTCAACTTGGTTAAAGCTTCTCTAGTGTCCGTGAGTTATTTACTGTGAAAGAAAATAACCTAACAACATCTCAACAACATAGGATTCCCCACAAACAATTGTATGATCTCTTATATAGAACATTAGGCCCAGCCTTTTGGAACTTTGGTTTTCCTAGATATGACTACTATATTGTGATCACAACATCTGATGAATTTGGATAATGCTTTCAAACACCTTCCTGCAGCAATAGTAAAGATATGATCAAAATATGTTGATGATTCAATTTCTGTACTGTTTGTAACTACCCTGGTAGGTTGATTAATTAATTAACAGTGTCTTGAGTTTAGTTTGCCTGTTCTACAGTCTTGTAAAGATAGGGGGGGTTGACTGGGACAGGCAATGTACCATCCATAATGTTTTATGGAAACGTTTTTGTAAAACAAGCACCTTATATCAGGTCATCTTGAAACTTTCCCTCTAAAGGTAACTTTCATCAAGGTTTTATATGCTCTATTGGTTTCTCTCTTTTCATTGGCAGAATCCTTTTTCAGTGTTATGATATTCATAACATCCATATACACCAGTCTATCTCCCTGTCAACTAACAGAACTCTGCTGGTTGTCCTGGTAACAGATACCGGTGGGCAGATTGTATTTTATTTGTTCAAACTGAACTACAGCACTTACTTTGATGTGTCAAATCTGATCCTTTCCTCTCTTCTGCTCCTCCCAAAGTTCCACTCAGCCCCGTTGTTTTCCTGCAGTCCACCAGCAGCACAGACAACCTCTTCCTACCCAGCAGTAAGGTGCTACCGGGAGAGGCACGACACGAGGACTCGGGGAGTGAGGAAGGGCTAGCGTTGTCCTGGTAACCATAAAGAGGGGACACACAGACATGTCATTATGGATGTTGATGTCACTGTTGACATAAAGTGCTTTACAGAAACCCAGCCCAGACCCAGACTCAGATAGAGCAAGCTGTATGCTAAACCAGATCAAGCTGTACCATCTGGTGTTCTGATCTGGAGAGACTCTTCACTGCCTCGTCAGCATCAGGATGTTGTTGAGGCTCCCCAGAGGATCCACCATAGTCATGTCTGTCTCCTGTGTGAATGAGAACATCAAACAGATGGTAAACTGATGACCATCTATTGCAATCATAGAGTCTTACAAGAGGCATGCATATGTCTAAAATGGCCACTTTCATCATGATTTCCTAAAACAGTGTTTGTGATGCAAATGTAAAAGGGTCGTTCCACGAAATGGGTGGCTTTTGCGTCCCTTTGTTATTTTAAGTAGAAAATATTCACCAATATTTAATTTTAAAAGCCTGTTATATTAGATGAGGGGAACTTTAATATAGACCACATGGAGAATTCAATACATCGAATTGAAAAGTCCCTAAAATATATGAACCAATGGCAGATTGACCCTTTAACAATTCCTACAGTACTGAACAACATATTCAAGTGTAGAACTTCAGTAGAATGCCACTTAACAACCACACATTAGTTCAACAACGGCATAGTTTGTGTCCCTGTTGAAGTCAGTACTCACTGGTGTTAATCTGATATTCTGTCTCCGCTTTCACTCCAAAAACATCTTCCTTCTTCACCTTTATTGAGATAGCATCCTCTTCCTCTCTAAACGGTTCTTTCTCTTCTATCACTATAATAGCCTCCTCTTCCTCCTTTTTCATTCTGAAAGATTCTTAAGGCGTAAGACATAAGGCGGCTATTGCTCAAAACATACTTCTGCATTTAACACAAACACATTCTGTCCTCAGCAGAATCGAAACCGCTTAAGCAACTATAGAATACCAAGCTCATCTGTCTGACTTAAGTTATCACATGCGTCCCTGTCAAAACAGGAAGCGCCCTCGCCTGAAACACCAACTGTCAGTTCCAGTTCCTCTTATCTCACGATCCCCTGACACACAAACATCTTCTTGCATAAGCACACACACACACTCCACTCCCCTTTCAACTGGGCAGGAGCCAGGATCGGACGACTTCACGGGGCACCAATGAGGCTCCTGCACAGGCTCGGTCAGGACCCGCCTCCAACCTTCACCAACCAGTCAGAAGACAGAACTACAAGAATCAACCTACGTCATTCTATGTACAAAATCCGCTGCACACTGTTTAGGGACCCTTTTCAGCTGACTCCTTCCGAGCCATATGATTAGGTCTGTGCACGCTTAGATTACAGGACAAGATATCTTTTACTTTAATGAACTGCCTTTTTGCTATACTTGATTCCACTCAGTCCAGCGTCTTGATTTGGTCTCTCTCTCTGGTAGTTATTCATCAACAGTTCTTTCTCTTCTTTCACTATAACAGCCGCCTCTTCCTCCTTTTTCATTCTGAAAGATTCTTTCTCCAAACAGCCGACACCCTCTTCATTAGCAAGGGAGGAGTAGTTTAGTGAGCTCATGGTCAGGGATGTTAGCTAGCTAGCATTAGCGTCTAGCCTAGTGCTAGGCTCAGTATCAATCTTTAACACGTTTGCAAATTGAACCAGTTGATATGTCAACCGAAACTCGTTTAAAACACTGAGATTAGATCATGTACATTAACATGGTCTAAAACGTCAATATTTCAGTTTTATGTTGGCTAGCAAGCTACCGCCGTGGTTGAAAGAGTTGACGCCTTGTTGTTCCTGAAGAAGCGTCCCGTCCAGTCCATTATACGTCACGGAAGAAGAGTCAACTGAAAGACGCTCATCGCCATCTGCTGGCTGGAGTGGGTAACGCAGTTTGGAAACAATACTTACTACACTTTTTGTATTGGAAAGAACGGCATAATTATTTAATAATAAGCTGATACATTTTCTCTTCCAAATAATACGTAACAGCTGCTCTATCTACATGTGACCATACTATTCCCTTAAAGCCACGCTCTATAAGATACAAATCATTCTGTAAACAACAGAACAAATGCATCACATGCGAATAGCACTTGTTTATCTGTAGTGCAATACACTGGGTAGACAAAACAGAATAGCTGCTCCTCTTCCATGACTTAGAAAGACTAGGTGAATCCAGGCTAAAGCTATGATCCCTTACTGATGTCACCAATTAAATCCACTTCAATCTGTGTAGATGAAGGGGGGAGACAGGTTAAATAAGGATTTTTAAGCCTTGAGACATGGATGTGCATGTGTGCCATTTAGAGAGTTAATGGGGAAGACAACATATTTAAGTGACTTTGCACGGGGTATGGTAGTAGGTGCCAGGTGCACCGGTTTGTGTCAAGAACTGCAACGCTGCTGGGTTTTTCAGCTCAACAGTTTCCCATGTGTACCAAGAGTGGTCCACCACCCAAACAGTGGAGGTGTGTGCCGTTTAAGATGAGGCAGGACGATTTGTTTTTTCATGAGCATGGCCTTAATTCTATTACAGCATATTGGACGACTGTCATTCATATTTCACTCACCCTGTTCAATGTAACAGCAATAGGTTTAGGCTACTACATGATACTCTAATTGTCCCTATATCCATCATGAGGTAGCAACCTAGCCTATGAATGAAAGTTTAGAATGTAGGTTCACACAGGTCGAGAGAACATTTTGCGATGACAGACAGTGACACATAGACAGACAGTGACACATTCAATACTGCCTTGCACACTCTCGCCTGCATCTAGCTGAAGTAGAGATATCACTGGACAAATTCAGGTATGTTTATCCCCGTTTTGTTCCATTTAAACGTTTGTCAACAGAATCGGCGGAATGAATACACCCCTGATCATGCATAAACACAGTTCACTTTCATTACAGACACGTTGTATTCCTTCTTGCATCTATGTGCTCTCCTCTTATCACCTTCTCCCTTTGTTTCTGTACTTCAATGCACAACACATCAGCTGTATGTGACCAGGAGAAAAAACCTTTCCAAGCCAAACCATTTCATAACTGCTACACACAGCTTGCATTGTTGTCAACATATTAGCTAAAATAACATCATAGTCAACAGAGCTAATAGAACTAACTTGTTAGTAAACCTGCTACAATCATGCAGTAACGTTACAGTGTACAGTCAGTAAGCAGTTTAGCACCTACCTTGGCGGATCCCAGTGGCAATAAATTAGTAAAACCAAAAGCTTGCCTTGACTTGGAAGAGTTCCAGTGTTGTGTTGGATAGTCATAGCCAGCTAGCTAACATAACATCCCTTTGTTTGAGCCAAGTGTTTGAGTAGACTAAACTAGATAGATGCATTTGCTAGCTAAGTAAGTGAAACTGAAAGTGGAAAATAAATGACGAAATATCTCTCTCGCTTCTCCTTCCTTCGCCCCGATGAATTGAGGCTGTTCTGAGGGGAAAAGGGGAGGGTCCAACTCCATATTAGGAAGGTGTTCCAGATGTTTGGTATAATCAGTGGATCATCATACTTAATGTGGAGGCTATATTAGGGGTACCAGTACAGAGTCAATGTTTTTTCTATATACAGGAGGTAATCAATGTGGATACAGAAGATACAGTGCAGAGTTAATGTGGAGGCTATATACAGGAGGTACCAGTACAGAGTCAATGTGGAGGCTAATATACAGGAGATATACAGAGTCAGTACAGGAGGTACCAGTACAGAGTCAGAGGCTTATTACCAGTACAGAGTCAATGAGGCTATATACAGGAGGGTACAGAGTCAATGTATATACAGGAGGTACCAGTACAGAGTTAATGGGATCATGGGGGTACCAGTACAGAGTCAAGAGCTATATACAGGAGGTACCAGTGCAGAGTTAATGTGGAGGCTATATACAGGAGGGTGCGTTGGGATCTCCCAAGTACAGAGTCAATGTGGAGGCTATATACAGGGGGTGGTCATTCTCTCTTTCTCCCCTTACCCATCTGTCCCAAGTATCCCCTTACCCATCTGCTATCTCCTTTGAATTCCATGCTGTCACAGTTACTAGCCCTTTCAAGCTTAACATCCTTATCATTTATCGCCCTCCAGGTTCCCTCGGAGAGTTCATCAATGAGCTTGATGCCTTGATAAGCTCCTTTCCTGAGGACGGCTCACCTCTCACAGTTCTGGGCACTTTAACCTCCCCACGTCTACCTTTGACTCTTTCCTCTCTGCCTCCTTCTTTCCACTCCTCTCCTCTTTTGACCTCACCCTCTCACCTTCCCCCCACTCACAAGGCAGGCAATACGCTCGACCTCATCTTTACTAGATGCTGTTCTTCCACTAACCTCACTGCAACTCCCCTCCAAGTCTCCGACCACTGCCTTGTATCCTTTTCCCTCTCGCTCTCATCCAACACCTCCCACACTGCCCCTACTCGGATGGTATCGCGCCGTCCCAACCTTCGCTCTCTCTCCCCCGCTACTCTCTCCTCTTCCATCCTATCATCTCTTCCCTCCGCTCAAACCTTCTCCCACCTATCTCCTGATTCTGCCTCCTCAACCCTCCTCTCCTCCCTCTCTGCATCCCTTGACTCTCTATGTCCCCTATCCTCCAGGCCGGCTCGGTCCTCCCTCCCCGCTCCGTGGCTCGATGACTCATTGCGAGCTCACAGAACAGGGCTCCGGGCAGCTGAGCGGAAATGGAGGAAAACAGGCCTCCAGTGCGGACCTGGCATCCTTTCACTCCCTCCTCTCTACATTTTCCTCCTCTGTCTCTGCTGCTAAAGCCACTTTCTACCACGCTAAATTCCAAGCATCTGCCTCTAACCCTAGGAAGCTCTTTGCCACCTTCTCCTCCCTCCTGAATCCTCCGCCACCTCCCCCCCCCTCCTCTCTGCAGATGACTTCGTCAACCATTTTGAAAAGAAGGTCGACGACATCCGATCCTCGTTTGCTAAGTCAAACGACACCGCTGGTTCTGCTCACACTGCCCTACCCTGTGCTCTGACCTCTTTCTCCCCTCTCTCCAGATGAAATCTCGCGTCTTGTGACGGCCGGCCGCCCAACAACCTGCCCGCTTGACCCTATCCCCTCCTCTCTTCTCCAGACCATTTCCGGAGACCTTCTCCCTTACCTCACCTCGCTCATCAACTCATCCCTGACCGTTGCTATATACGGGGGTTCCGTCTTCAAGAGAATGAGAGTTGCACCCCTTCTGAAAAAACCTACACTCGATCCCTCCGATGTCAACAATTACAGACCAGTATCCCTTCTTTCTTTTCTCTCCAAAACTCTTGAACGTGCCGTCCTTGGCCAGCTCTCCCGTATCTCTCTCTGAATGACCTTCTTGATCCAAATCAGTCAGGTTTCAAGACTAGTCATTCAACTGAGACTGCTCTCCTCTGTATCACGGAGGCGCTCCGCACTGCTAAAGCTAACTCTCTCTCCTCTGCTCTCATCCTTCTAGATCTATCGGCTGCTTCGATACTGTGAACCATCAGATCCTCCTCTCCACCCTCTCCGAGTTGGGCATCTCAGTACGGACGTTAATGTTGAGGCCTACCTGACAGGTCGCTCCTACCAGGTGGCGTGGCGAGAATCTGTCTCCTCACCACGCGCTCTCACCACTGGTGTCCCCCATGTGGGCTCTGTTCTTGGCCCTCTCCTATTCTCGCTATACACCAAGTCACTTGGCTCTGTCATAACCTCACATGGTCTCTCTTATCATTGCTATGCAGACGACCACACATTAATCTTCTCCTTTCCCCCTTCTGATGACCAGGTGGCGACCATCAGAGCATGTCTGGCAGACATATCAGTGTGGATGACGGATCACCACCTCAAGTGAACCTCGGCAAGACGGAGCTGCTCTTCCTCCCGGGGAAGGACTGCCCGTTCCATGATCTCGCCATCACGGTCGACAACTCCATTGTGTCCTCCTGGAGCGCCAAGAACCTTGGCGTGATCCTGGACAACACCCTGTCGTTCTCAACTAACATCAAGGCGGTGGCCCGTTCCTGTAGGTTCATGCTCTACAACATCCGTACAGAGTTAATGTGGACCCTGCCTCACACAGGAAGCGGCGCAGGTCCTAATCCAGGCACTTGTCATCTCCCGTCTGGATTACTGCAAGGCTGTTGGCTGGGCTCCCTGCCTGTGCCATTAAACCCCTTCAACTCATCCAGAACGCCGCAGCCCGTCTGGTGTTCAACCTTCCCAAGTTCTCTCAATGTGGAGGCTCCTCCGTTCTCTCCACTGGCTTCCAGTTGAAGCTCGCATCCGCTACAAGACCATGGTGCTTGCCTACGGAGCTGTGAGGGGAACGTCAGTACCTCCAGGCTCTGATCAGGCCCTACACCCAAACAAGGGCACTGCGTATCCACCTCTGGCCTGCTCGCTCCCTACCACTGAGGAAGTACAGCTCCCGCTCAGCCCAGTCAAAACTGTTCGCTGCCCTGGCCCCCAATGTGGAACAAACTCCCTCACGACGCCAGGACAGCGGAGTCAATCACCACCTTCCGGAGACACCTGAAACCCCACCTCTTTAAGGAATACCAGGATAGGTTAATGTGGATCCTCTCACCCCACCCCCTAAGTTTTAGATGCACTATTGTTAAGTGACTGTCCCACTGGATGTCATAAGGTGAATGCACCAATTTGTAAGTCGCTCTGGATAAGAGCGTCTGCTAAATGACTTAAATGTAATGTAAATGTAGGTACCAGTACAGAGTCAATGTGGAGGCTATATACAGGAGGTACCAGTACAGAGTCAATGTGGAGGCTATATACAGGACCAGTACAGAGTTAATGTGGAGGCTATATACAGGGGTACCAGTACAGAGTCAATGTGGAGGCTATATACAGGAGGTACCAGTACAGAGTCAATGTGGAGGCTATATACAGGAGGTACCAGTACAGAGTTAATGTGGAGGCTATATACAGGAGGTACCAGTACAGAGTTAATGTGGAGGCTATATACAGGGGGTACCAGTACAGAGTCAATGTGGAGGCTATATACATGAGGTACCAGTACAGAGTTAATGTGGAGGCTATATACAGGGGTACCAGTACAGAGTTAATGTGGAGGCTATATACAGGGGTACCAGTACAGAGTCAATATGTGGAGGCTATATACAGGGGTACCAGTACAGAGTCAATGTGGAGGCTATATACAGGAGGTACCAGTACAGAGTCAATGTGGAGGCTATATACAGGAGGTACCAGTACAGAGTCAATGTGGAGGCTATATACAGGGGGTACCAGTACAGAGTCAATGTGGAGGCTATATACAGGGGTACCAGTACAGAGTCAATGTGGAGGCTATATACAGGGGTACCAGTACAGAGTCAATGTGGAGGCTATATACAGGAGGTACCAGTACAGAGTTAATGTGGAGGCTATATACAGGAGGTACCAGTACAGAGTTAATGTGGAGGCTATATACAGGAGGTACCAGTGTGGAGGCTATATACAGGAGGTACCAGTACAGAGTTAATGTGGAGGCTATATACAGGGGGTACCAGTACAGAGTCAATGTGGAGGCTATATACAGTACAGAGTCAATGTACCAGTACAGAGTTAATGTGGAGGCTATATACAGGGGGTATACAGGAGGTACCAGTACAGAGTCAATGTGGAGGCTATATACAGGAGGTACCAGTACAGAGTTAATGTGGAGGCTATATACAGGAGGTACCAGTACAGAGTTAATGTGGAGGCTATATACAGGAGTTAATGTGGAGGCTACCAGTACAGAGTCAATGTGGAGGCTATATACAGGAGGTACCAGTACAGAGTCAATGTGGAGGCTATATACAGGAGGTACCAGTACAGAGTCAATGTGGAGGCTATATACAGGAGGTACCAGTACAGAGTCAATGTGGAGGCTATATACAGGGGGTACCAGTACAGAGTTAATGTGGAGGCTATATACAGGGGGTACCAGTACAGAGTCAATGTGGAGACTATATACATGAGGTACCAGTACAGAGTCAATGTGGAGGCTATATACAGGGGGTACCAGTACAGAGTCAATGTGGAGGCTATATACAGGGGGTACCAGTACAGAGTTAATGTGGAGGCTATATACAGGAGGTACCAGTACAGAGTTAATGTGGAGGCTATATACAGGAGATACCAGTACAGAGTCAATGTGGAGGCTATATACAGGAGATACCAGTACAGAGTCAATGTGGAGGCTATATACAGGGGGTACCAGTACAGAGTCAATGTGGAGGCTATATACAGGGGGTACCAGTACAGAGTCAATGTGGAGGCTATATACAGGAGGTACCAGTACAGAGTCAATATGGAGGCTATATACATGAGGTACCAGTACAGAGTCAATGTGGAGGCTATATACATGAGGTACCAGTACAGAGTCAATGTGGAGGCTATATACATGAGGTACCAGTACAGAGTCAATATGGAGGCTATATACATGAGGTACCAGTACAGAGTCTATGTGGAGGCTATATACATGAGGTACCAGTACAGAGTCAATATGGAGGCTATATACATGAGGTACCAGTACAGAGTCTACGTGGAGGCTATATACAGGGGGTACCAGTACAGAGTCAATGTGGAGGCTATATACAGGGGGTACCAGTACAGAGTCTATGTGGAGGCTATATACAGGAGGTACCAGTACAGAGTCAATGTGGAGGCTATAGCTCTGATAGGTTGGAGGACATCCAGCCAACTTGACACAATTGTGGGAAGCATTGGAGTCAACATGGGCCAGCATCCCTGCGGAAAGCTTTAGACACCTTGTAGAGTCCATGCCCCATTCAATTGAGGCTATTCTGAGGGAGAAAGGGGGGGGTCCAACTCCATCTTAGGAAGGTGTTCGAAATGTTTGGTATAATCAGTGGATACATTGCCATTTAGCAGACACTTTTATCCGAAGGGATTTGCAGTCATGTTTGCAAACACTTAACATATGGATGGTCCCAGGAATCAAACCCACTACCCTGGTTTAACAAGCACTATACTCCACCAACTGAGCTACAGGACCACAAGGAATGATCAAGGAATGACGCAGATAAACACGCACAGCCTGAGTTTCAAAAATATAATTGAATCAAAGACCGTAACATTGAAACTGACATACTTCATATTAGACGCAGACCGATTCATCTGACTGGCCGATCTCAGGTTTGGTATTTTTGGGCACCATTTTGCAGATTTTTTTTTACACCTTTATTGAATCTTTATTTAACTCGGCAAGTCAGTTAAGAACGCATTCTTATTTTCAATGACGGCCTTGGAACGGTGGGTTAACTGCCTTGTCCAGGGGCAGAATGCTAGATTTTCACATTGTCAGCTCGGGGGATTCTGCCTTGCAACCTTACAGTTAACTTGTCCAACGCTCTAACCACCTACCTCTCATTACACTCCACGAGGAGCCTGCCTGTTACGCGAATGCAGTAGAAGCCAAGTTAACACCATCCAGTCCCAGCCTTCAGCTCCATTCAACCCCTCCCATCTGTCTCTAAACAACATCCAGTCCCTTCAGCTCCATTCAACCCCTCCCATCTGTCTCTAAACACCATCCAGTCCCTTCAGCTCCATTCAACCCCTCCCATCTCTTAACACCATCCAGTCCCTTCAGCTCCATTCAACCCCTCCCATCTGTCTCTAAACACCATCCAGTCCCAGCCTTCAGCTCCATTCAACCCCTCCCATCTGTCTCTAAACACCATCCAGTCCCTTCAGCTCCATTCAACCCCTCCCATCTGTCTCTCAACACCATCCAGTCCCAGCCTTCAGCTCCATTCAACCCCTCCCTTCTGTCTCTAAACACCATCCAGTCCCTTCAGCTCCATTCAACCCCTCCCATCTCTTAACACCATCCAGTCCCTTCAGCTCCATTCAACCCCTCCCATCTGTCTCTTAACACCATCCAGTCCCTTCAGCTCCATTCAACCCATCCCATCTGTCTCTTAACATCCATATGGGATTTATATTTGCCATATATATTTTAACTGTGCTGTGATGCTTCACAAAAGTACTAAACTTTTCGATTCTCATAGTTTCTACAGATTGTAAATTAAAGATAAACATTTTTGTTAAAATAATTATAATATTATTGATTGATTGAATAGGACTTTTCAAATCACCCAGTATTGCCATCTGCAGCGTTAGTTCTAGGTAAATGTTGCAATTCTTCAGCGATTCCTGGACCTGTGACCAACAACGAGCTACATATGGACAGTACCAAAATAAATGATCTAATGACTGCCTTCTCAGCAAAATCTGCAGAGCTGGGAAGATTGTATCCCCATATATAACATTATATTGGTTGCAAGAATTTTGTATAATAATTGAAGCTTTGAATCCGGCGTCATTTTGCGTGTCAATTCATAAACCATGTGCCATGGAATCAGTACAATGAAAATCTCTTGCCAACTATTTTGACATTTATTTGGCACAGCTGTCAGTTGTTTGGTCCTTAAATGGAACTGGTAAACATTTCTAATTATCACAATTTGGTCCTTAATGCAGGGCCTTGTTCCTGTTCTACAGTCTAGTAAAGAGAGGGGGGTTGACTGGGACAGGCAATGTAATGTAACATCCATCATGTTTTATGGAAAAGGGTTTTGTAAAACATGCACCTTACATCAGATCATCTTGAAACTTTCTCTCTAAATCTAACTTTCATTAAGGTTTTATATGGTCTATTGGTTTCTCTCTAAAGCTAACTTTCATCAAGGTTTTATATGGTCTATTGGTTTCTCTCTAAAACAAACTTACATCAAGGTTTTACATGTCAACTAACAGAACTGTCTACTGTGGTGGAAATATACCAGTCTATCTTCCTGTCAACAAACAGAACTCTGCTTGTTGTCCTGGTAACAGATTCCAGTGGGCAGATCTATTTCATTTGTTCAAACTAAATTACAGCACTTACTTTGATGTGTCAAATCTGATCCTTTCTTCTCTTCTCCTCCTCTCACAGTTCCACTCAGCCCTGTTGTTTTCCTGCAGTCCACCAGCAGCACAGACAACCTCTTCCTACCCAGCAGTAAGGTGCTACCGGGAGAGGCACGACACAGGGACTCCGGGAGGGAGGAAGGGCTAGCGTTGTCCTGGTAACCATAAAGAGGGGACACAGACACATATCATTATGGATGCTGATGTCACTGTTGTCATAAAGTGCCTTACAGAAACCCAGACCCAGATAGAGCAAGCTGTATGCTAGACCAGACCAAGCTGTACCATCTGGTGGTCTGATCTGGAGAGACTCTTCTCTGCCTCGTCAGCATCAGGATGTTGTTGAGGCTCCCCAGAGGATCCACAATAGTCATGTCTCTCTCCTGTTTGAACGAGAACATCAAACAGGTGGTGAACTTATTACCATCATCAATTATTACTGTCTATTACAGTAATATAGTCTTATCAGAGGCATTAATATCTCTAAATTAATTGCGTGCCTTTTGTGTCCCTTTGATATTTTAAGTATAAATTATGCTCCATTGTTACATTTTAAAAGCCTGTTATATATAATTAAATCTCATTTAAAAGTCCCAAAAATATATGTAGCAATGGCAGATTGACCCTTTAACAATTTAATAGTACTGAACATCATATTGAAGTGAAGAACTTCAGTAGAATGCCCCTTAAAAACCACACATTAGTTCAACAACTGCATAGTCTGTGCCCCTGTTTTTAGGACAGTACTCACTGGTGTTAATCTGATATTCTGTCTCCTCCTCTTTCACTCCCAAAACGTCTTCCTCCTTCACCTTTACTGAGATAGAACCTTTTAGAGAGGAAGAGGATGTTTTCTCTTCTTTCCCTATAACAGCCTCCTCTTCCATTCTGAAAGGTTGTTTCTCTCCTTTCACTGTAATATCCTCCTCTTCGTCTTTCACGACAATGTACAGGGGCAGAGCTTCTTTCTCTCCTTTCACTGTAATATCCTCCTCTTCGTCTTTCACGACAATGTTCAGCGCCAGAGCTTCTTTCTCCGGACAGCAGACATCCACTTCTTTAGCAGGGGATGAGTAGTTTAATGAGCTCATGGTCAGGGATGTTAGCTAGCTAGTTAGCATTAGCGACTAGCCTAGTGCTCGGCTCAGTATCAATCTTTAACAAATTTGCAAATTGAACAAGCAAATTAGGTTCAAGTTAACGTCAAATGAAATTTGTTTTAAACACTGCGATTAGCTAATGCACATTAACATGGCCTAAAAGGTCAATCTTTCAGTTTTATGTTGTCTAGCAAGCTATCGGGGTGGTTAAAAGAGTTGGCGCTTTGTTGTTCCTGAAGAAGCGTCCGTCCAGTCCATTATACGTCACACAAGAAGAGTCAACTGAAAGACGCTCATCGCCATCTGCTGACTGGAGTGGGTAACGCAGTTTGGAAACAATAGTTACTACACTTTTTGTATTGGAAAGAACGTCATAATTATTTAACAATAAGCTGATATATTTTCTCTTACGTCTTACAACTACTACTTTCCTGTACACAGACGTAAAAGCGTAATATGACTATGTAGATGATGCATAAATACTTCTATGAATAGATAGTGTGTTTATACACATTTTCTCTGTTCATTTTTCACAATCGTTTTTGTCTAGATGTGACCATACTCTTCCCTTAAAGCCATGCTCTATAAGATACAAGTAATCCTGTAAACAATAGAGCAAATGCATCACATGGAAATAGCACTTGAATATCTGTCCTGCTATACACTGAGTATACAAAACATTAAGAACACCTGCTCCTTCCATGACATAGACTGACCAGGTGAATCCAGGTGAAAGCTATGATCCCTTACTGATGTCACTAGTTAAATTCACTTCAATCCGTGTAGATGAAGGGAGGAGGCCGGTTAAAGAAGGATTGTTAAGCCTTGAGACAAATGAGACATGGATTGTGTCTGAGTACCATTCAGAGGGTGAATTGGGAAGACTAAATATTTAAGTGCCTTTGAACGGGGTATGGTAGTAGGTTCCAGGCGCACCGATTTGTGATTTGTTTTTCCAACTCAACAGTTTCCCATGTGTACCAAGAATGGTCCACCACCGTAACAGTGGAGGTCAGTGCCGTTTAAGATGAGGGAGGACCATTTTGTTTTTCATGGGCATGTCCTTATTTCTACTACAGCATGTTGGATGACTGTCATTCATATTCCATTCACCCTGTTCAATGTAACAGTGATAGGTCTAGGATACTACATGGTACTCACATTTTCCCTATACCCATCATGAGGTAGCTACAACCTAGTCTATGAATGAAAGTTTACAACGTAGGTGCACACAGGTTGAGAGAATAATTTAAGGTGACAGACAGTGACACATTCAATACCGCCTTGCACACTCTCGCCTACTGATCTAGAATGTAATCATTAGTCCAGCAGTTGCAAACGAGAGTTTAAAAAAAAACAAATTCAGGTATGTTTATCGCCATTTTGTTCCGTTTAAGAAATGAATACACCCCTGATCATGTGTAAACAGAGATCACTTTCATTACAGCCACGTTGTATTCCTTCTCTCCTCCTCTCACCTTTTCCCTTCGCTTAATATAATAATAATATAATATATGCCATTTAGCAGACGCTTTTATCCAAAGCGACTTACAGTCATGTGTGCATAGATTCTACGTATGGGTGGCCCCGGGAATCGAACCCACTACCCTGGCGTTACAAGCGCCATGCTCTACCAACTGAGCTACAGAAGGACCACACGCTTCTGGACTTCAATGCACAACACATCAGCTGTATGTGACCAGGTGAAAAAAAAAGTTTCCAAAACCTCATAGGTTTGTATTGAAGTCAAATTACTCAGAGGAGAAACGGAAACTCGCTGTTCTCCAGGCTACACCATGGTGCTACCCTACAGAATGCTGCTGAGGCTACTGTAGACCTTCATGTTTTCATCAATTATTTGGTGACGTGATTATTTTTAATATAGTTTTATCTAAAAAGGATTAAACTTTTTTACATGTTTTATCATTTTCATTTTTACGAAAATCACTGAGGAGGAGGGTCGACCCCTTCCTCCTCTCAGGAGCCTCCACTTCCTCCTCTGAGGAGCCTCCCCTTTCTCCTCTGAGGAAGCTCCTCTTCCTCCTCGGGAGAAACTCCCCCTTCCTCCTCTGGGAGCCTCCCCTTCCTCCTCTGAGGAAGCTCCTCTTCCTCCTCGCGGGAGCCTCCCCTTCCTCCTCTGAGGAAGCTCCTCTTCCTCCTCTCGGGAGCCTCCACTTCCTCCTCTGAGGAAGCTCCTCTTCCTCCTCTCGGGAGCCTCCACTTCCTCCTCTGAGGAGCCTCTCCTTTCTCCTCTGAGGAAGCTCCTCTTCCTTCTCTTAGGAGCCTCCCCTTCTTCCTCTGAGGAGCCTCCCTTTCTCCTCTGAGGAGCATCCCCTTCCTCCTCTCAGGAGCCTCCCCTTCCTCCTCTGAGGAGCCTCCACTGCACCCAAAGGAAGCATTGGAGTCAACATGTGCCAGCATCCCTGTGGAAAGCTTTCGACACCTTGTAGAGTCCATGCCCCGACGAATTGAGGCTATTCTTAGGGAGAAAGGGGAGGGTCCAACTCCATATTAGGAAGGTGTTCGAAATGTTTGGTATAATCAGTGGATATATCTGCCATTTAGCAGACACTTTTATCCGAAGGGATTTGCAGTCATGTTTGCAAACACTTTACATATGGATGGTCCCAGGAATCAAACCCACTACCCTGGTTTAACAAGCACTATACTCTACCAACTGAGCTACAGGACCACAAGGAATGATCAAGGAATGACGCAGATAAACACACACAGCCTGAGTTTCAAAAATATAATTGAATCAAAGACCGTAACATTGAAACTGACATACTTCATATTAGACGTAGGCCGATTAATTAGGGCCGATTTCAAGTTTTTATAACATTTATTTTTTACCTTTATTTAATCTTTATTTAACTAGGCAAGTCAGTTAAGAACACATTCTTATTTTCAATGACGGCCTAGGAACGGTGGGTTAACTGCCTTGTCCAGGGGTAGAACGCTAGAATTTCACCTTGTCAGCTCGGGGATCAAACTTGCAACCTTACAGTTAACTAGTCCAACGCTCTAACCACCTGCCTCTCATTGCACTCCATGAGGAGCCTGCCTGTTACACGAATGTAGTAGAAGCCAAGTTAAATTGCTAGCTAGCATTAAACTTCTTATAAAGAATAATCAATCAATCATAATCACTAGTTATAACTACTTGCATTCATTGCACGCAGAGTCAGGGTAGATGCAACAGTTTGGGCAGCCTGGCTCATTGCGAACTAATTTGCCAGGACTTTAAGTAATTATGACATAACATTGAAGGTTGTGCAATGTAACAAGAATATTTAGATTTAGGGATGCCACCCTTTAGATGAAACACTGAACGGTTCCGTATTTCACTGATGCTTACTGACAAGCCCTTAACCAACAATGTAGTTAAGAAAAATAAGGATTAAGAAAATATTTCCTAAATAAAAAAAGTAACAATAAAAAAACAATAACGAGGCAAAATACAGGAAGTACAGAGTCAATGTGGAGGCTATATACAGGAGGTACCAATACAGAGTCAATGTGGAGGCTAAATACAGGAGGTACCAGTACAGAGTCAATGTGGAGGCTGGAGGCAGAGTCAATGTGGAGGCTATATACAGAGTACAGAGTCAATGTGGAGTACCAGTACAGAGTCAATGTGGAGGCTATATACAGGAGGTACCAGTACAGTCAGTCAATGAGTCAATGTGGAGGCTAAATACAGGAGGTACCAGTACAGAGTCAATGTGGAGGCTATATACAGGAGGTACCAGTACAGAGTCAATGTGGAGGCTATATACAGGAGGTACCAGTACAGAGTCAATGTGGAGGCTATATACAGGAGGTACCAGTACAGAGTCAATGTGGAGGCTATATACAGGAGGTACCAGTACAGAGTCAATGTGGAGGCTATATACAGGAGGTACCAGTACAGAGTCAATGTGGAGGCAGGAGGTACCAGTACAGAGTCAATGTGGAGGCTATATACAGGAGGTACCAGTACAGAGTCAATGTGGAGGCTATATACAGGAGGTACCAGTACAGGAGTACCAGTACAAGTGTGGAGGCTATATACAGGAGGTACCAGTACAGAGTTAACAGAGTACCAATGTGGAGGCTATATACAGGAGGTACCAGTACAGAGTCAATGTGGAGGCTATATACAGGAGGTACCAGTACAGAGTCCATGTGGAGGCTATATACAGGGGTACCAGTACAGAGTCAATGTGGAGGCTATATAGTACAGGAGGTACCAGTACAGGAGTTACCAGTACAGAGTCAATGTGGAGGCTATATACAGGAGGTACCAGTACAGAGTCAATGTGGAGGCTATATACAGGAGGTACCAGTACAGAGTCAATATGGAGGCTATATACAGGGGGCTACCAGTACAGTACAGTCCATGTGGAGGCTATATACAGGAGGTACCAGTACAGAGTTAATGTGGAGGCTGTATACAGGAAGTACCGGTACAGAGTCAGACAATGTGGAGGCTATATACAGGAGGTACCAGTATAGAGTTAATGTGGAGGCTATATACAGGAGGTACCAGTACAGAGTCAATGTGGAGGCTATATACAGGATATATCAGTACAGAGTCAATGTGGAGGCTATATACAGGAGGTACCAGTACAGAGTTAATGTGGAGGCTGTATACAGGAGGTACCAGTACAGAGTTAATGTGGAGGCTATATACAGGAGGTACCAGTACAGAGTTAATGTGGAGGCTGTATAGTACAGGAGGTATACCAGTACAGTATACAGTTAATCTGAGGCTATATACATGAGATACCAGTACAGAGTCAATGTGGAGGCTATATACAGGAGGTACCAGTACAGAGTCAATGTGGAGACTATATACAGGGGGTACCAGTACAGAGTCAGTGGAGACTATATACAGGGGTACCAGTACAGAGGAGGCTATACAAGGGATGTTTACATACACTTAGGTTGGAGTCATTAAAACTCGGTTTTCAACCACTCCACAAATATCTTGTTGACAAACTATAGTATATGCAAGTATAAACACCACGGGACCACACAGCCGTCATACCGCTCAGGAAGGAGACTTGTTCTGTCTCCTAGAGATCAACATACGTTGGTGCAAAAAGTGCAAACCAGTCCCAGAACAACAGCAAAGGACCTTGTGAAGATGCTGGAGGAAACAGGTACAAAAATATCTATATCCATAGTAAAAATGAGTCCTATATCAACATAACCTGAAAGGACGCTCAGCAAGGAAGAACCCACTGAAGAAGGGCCTTGGTTAGGGATGTATCCTTGTTTTGAATCCCAGCCACCGTAGGGAGGCCTTTTGCCTTTTGGTTGGCCGCCGTTGTAAATAAGAATTTGTTCTTAACTGACTTGCCAAGTTAAATAAAGGTTCAATAATAAATAAATAAAATAAAAATAAAGTACAGAGAGATAATTGATGAAAATCTGCTCCAGAGCACTCAGGACCTCAGACTGGGGCAAAGGTTCACTTTCCAACAGAACAACAACCCTAAGCACACAGACAAAGGACAATGCAGAAGTGGCTTCGGGACAAGTCTCTGAATGTCCTTGTGTGGCCCAGCCAGAGCCTGGACTTGAACCCGATCGAACATCTCTGGAGAGACCTGAAAATAGCTGTGCAGCGACGCTCCCCATCCAACCTGACAGAGGTTGAGAGGATCTGCAGAGAAGAATGGGAAAAAATACAGGTGTGCCAAGCTTGTTCCTGTTAAGACACCTGGCCAGCTGAGTGCAGGTGGGCTCTCCTGTCAACATGAGGCTCCTGTTGCAGCCCTCAAGGGCACATTGACAGATTTTCCACCTAGTCCTCTCTGGGATTCAAACCAGGGATCTTTCAGTTACTGGCCCAACACTGTTAACCGCTAGGCTACCTGCAGTAGGAGCCCCATGTTGACAGGAGAGCCCACCTGCATTCAGCTGGTCAGGGGCAGTGGTGCCCTGTAAGTAACAAATGTATCACTATCAGAGGGGTGTATTATGACATCAGATAGAACTACTCAGACATTCCAAATCAGGCTTCATCCATATCATGAAGGTGGATATTGATCCAACCATTTCAGAAGTAATGACTGGGCTGACAGAAACAGGATATGCCTGAACATTTTTATAAATGGCGACAGACGATATGTTAGTTCGTTTGACATGGTGGGTTGTGTCAGTAAAAACGTTTTAGTGAGAAATGGCGATGGAAACTCCTTTATGTACAAATATTTATATAATAACCATCATGTCTTAGTTAACTTGGAGTCACGTGATGATATGTTGTGGTCCTCCCTCTAAAACTTGGAAAACCATGTAGTTTATTAGGCTACAGATGAAATAAGTTATGAACTTCACAGGGTGGTGAAAGTGCACGTGATGAGCTTGATGCTCAATTCCAATACATTTTGAGGGTCTTAATCTGGTGACATGATGACCGATGCTTGGTTGCCATTTGACAAAAAAAATAATTGCTCTCACCCATAATAATCTCATCATTCGGGTAACAACGTTTATTCAACCAGTGGGAGGTTTGTAAATGCCCCCAGGAAAGTCGAAAGAGGAACTCTTCATTGAGACAATGATAAACAGCAATCATTGGGAGAATTGTGGTGGATGTTATAAAAGAAGTATCTGCTGGAGTCCAAGTCAAACCAAGACTCTTTATTTCTGAGTTCAGAGAGACTAACAGAGTTACACAGTGCAGTGTAGACAGTCTGAATTCCTGAAGCATTGGGTGATGAGTAAATATCTTTATAGTTTCCTGTTCCTGGGAGGGACTTTAGTCATACAAGGACACAGGTGCAAATTGGTTTGCAACACAGGATGATAGTCCCAAGAACAGGAGCTTATAATAGGACAGTTTCACAAGGTTAGTCACATACTCAGTTATGTGGACACACAAACAATTAACATTTTCCATTACAGAGTCTGAACATTTTCATTTCATTAAATCATCAGTGGGCCAACAATGTAAATGTCAACAATGGAACAAATGCATCACATCCAAATATCACTTGATTATCTGTAGTGCTGGAGGAATGACACACCCAGATAAACACACAGTCAGAGTTTAAAAAAAGGACCATTAAAACACATGGAATCTGATCTACTCTATATTCAAACTGACAGACTCCATATTCACTTCATGTTTTCTAATAAAAACAAACAAATATATGTTTGAGTATACCCTGTACCATTTAATTTCATATGGTAAAGACAGGTAAACACATTGTCAGTCAACAATATAAGACAACAGGAGCACTGTGTATGTTCTCTGATGAATTTTAAGTCAATGTGATGTGAAATATCAACATACACGCTAAGAGAAGTAATTTCTCTCTCCTGTGTGGATTCTCTAATGACGTTTAAATGACTGTTATGAGTAATATGTTTTCCCACAGTCTGAGCTTTTCTAAGCCGTCTCCTCTGTGTGCAGTCTAATGTGTTCTTTCAGGCTTCCTAAATGGGCAAAAACTTTGCACTTTGGGAGGAGTAGTAAGGCTTCTGCCCTGTGTGTATTCTCTCATGTTGTTTCAGCTCCCCTGACTACTAGATTAAACACATTCCACACAGGGAGCAGTGGTAAGGCTTTCCCCTGTGTGTATTATCTCATGTCGTTTCAGCGTCCCTGAATGGTTGAAACACTTTCCACACTGGGAGCAGTGGTAAGGCTTTTCCCCTGTGTGTATTCTCTCATGCTGTTTCAGCGTCCCTGAATGGTTGAAACACTTTCCACATTGGGAGCAGTGGTAAGGCTTCTCTAATGTGTGTATTCTCTCATGTCGTTTCAGATCCCCTGACTGGTTGAAACTCTTTCCACACTGGGAACAGTGGTAAGGCTTCTCTCCTGTGTGTATTCTCTCATGTTGTTTCAGCATCCCTGACTGGTTGAAACCCTTTCCACACTGGGAACAGTGGTAAGATTTCTCCCCTGTGTGTATTCTCTTATGTTTTTTCAGTTGTGCTTCCTGTTTAAAACTCTTTTCACACTGGGAGCACTGGTGTCGTCTTGCTGGTTTGGACGTCCCTGGCTCTGGTTCCTCTGAGTCTGGTCTTTCTCCTGCCAAAGATAGTGTTATTTTTAAATAGAGACCCGAATGAAAGCACATGATAAAACAACCTTGCTACGAGGGTAAATCCTAAATCAGATCTCTCAATAACCTGAGGCCAGTTTTAACAATCTTAGTGTGATTTTAAAACAAATGTAGAGCTTCATGGTAATTACTGCTATGTTTACATTACTTACTCATCCTGTTTTACAAGTCAGAACACAAAAAAAGATGTAATTTTGTGTGGAAGTCCAAAACTAGTTTTTACGTTGCAGATACAAAGCACATCAGTAACATCTCCCCGTTGTTGAAAGGGTTCGACACATTGCTGTTTAATTGGACCAATTTCTTATTTAGACATTCACAGATTTTCAACATTTTGATTATCGCTGATGTCATATTTTGGGTAAATGTTCCTAAAACTGATAGTAACAACAAAAAACAAAAATATAAACGCAACATGTAAAGTGTTGGATGTTTCATGAGCTGAACAAAAAATATTGCAGAATTTTTTACATCCCTGTTAGTCAACATGTATTCTTTGCCAAGATAATCCATCCACCTGACAGGTGAGGCATATCAAGAAGCTGATTGAACAGCTTGCTTATTACACAGGTGCACCTTGTGCTGGGGATAATAAAAGGCTACATCGAAAATGTGCAGTTTGTTCACACAACAATGCCACAGATCTCTGAGGGAGCGGGGAATTGGCATGCTGATTGCAGGAATGTCCACTGGAGCTGTTGTCAGGGAATTTAATGTACAGAACCAGTCAAAAGTTTGGACTCACCTACTCATTCAAGGGCTTTTCTTTATTTTTTACTATTTTCTACATTGTAGAATAATAAAGACATCAAAATTATTAAAAAACATATGGAATCATGTAGTAACCACAAGTGTTAAATCAAAATATATATTTTATTCTTCAAAAGTTGCCACCCTTGCTTTCTCTCAAACAGCTTCACCTGGAATTATTTTCCAGCAGTCTTGTAGGCGTTCCCACATATGCTGAGAACTTGTAGGCCGCTTTCCCTTCACCTCTGCGATCCAACTCATCCCAAACCCTCTTGATTTGGTTGAGGTTGGGGGATTGTGTCTGGGGATTGGCCAGGTCATCTGATGCAGCACTCCATTACTCTCCTTCTTGGTCAAATACCTCTTACACAGCCTGGAGGTGTGTTGGGTCATTGTCCTGTTGAAAATCAAATAACAGTGGGACTAAGCCCAAACCAGATGGGATGGCATATAGCTGTAGAATGGTGTGGAAGCCATGCTGGTTAAGTGTGACTTGAATAAATAAATCAATGACATTGTCAACAGCAAAGCACCCGCACACCATCACATCTCCTCCTCCATGCTTCACGGTGGGAACCACACATGCGGAGATAATCTGTTCATCTACTCCTCGTCTCACAAAGACATGACGCTCGGATCCAAAAATCTCAAATTTGGACTCATCAGACCAGAGGACAGATATCCACCGGTCTAATGTCCATTGCTCGTGTTTCTTGGCCCAAGCAAGTCTCTTCTTCTTATTGGTGTCCTTTAGTAGTGGTTTCCTTGCAGCAATTGGACCATGAAGGCCTGATTCACGCAGTCTCCTCTGAACCGATGATGTTGAGATGTGTCTGTTACTTGAACTTTGAAGCATTTATTTTGGCTGCAATTTCTAAGGCTGGTAACTCTAATGAACTTATGCATCAGAAGTAACTCTGGAACTTCCATTCTTGTGGTGGTCCTTAAAGTAATGATGGACTGTTGTTTCTCTTTGCTTATTTGAGCTGCTCTTGACATAATATGGACTTTGTCTTTTACCCAATAGGGCTATCTTCTGTATACCACCCCTACCTTGTCACAACACAACTGATTGGCTCAAACACATTAAAACCTGTTATGGCTAGGGATTCCGCTAGCGGAACATTTCAACAAAATCCGGTGAAATTGCAAAAAATATATATATATTTTTTTGAAATATTTAACTTTCATGCATTCACAAGTGCAATGCCACAAATTAAAGCTTAAGACTCCATAATGTTTCATCATTAGATGCTACAGGCCTCCTTTAAGACTCCATAATGTTTCATCATTAGATGCTACAGTCCTCCTTTAAGAATCCATAATGTTTCATCATTAGATGCTACAGTCCTCCTTTAAGACTCCATAATGTTTCATCATTAGATGCTACAGTCCTCCTTTAAGACTCCATAATGTTTCATCATTAGATGCTACAGTCCTCCTTTAAGACTCCATAATGTTTCATCATTAGATGCTACAGTCCTCCTTTAAGACTCCATAATGTTTCAAAATTAGATGCTACAGTCCTCCTTTAAGACTCCATAATGTTTCATCATTAGATGCTACAGTCCTCCTTTAAGACATCATGTTTAGAATGTGTCTGGAAGCGCTACTCTATCTATTCTACTCTCATCCTTTCGGTTTTAATAATATTTTATAATAATAATGTTATAATAGGTAATCACTAAGTTTAATAACTAGGGTTAATACCTGCCTGGCGCACCAACAAAATATTTGGCGCACCAACAAAATTTTATTTAGCCCTCTCTAACAATACCGCTACAGAATTAGCATAGTAGGCCATGTAACTTAACCTGTAGTGACACCCAGCCCGTGAACGGGACCGTTACCATCATCTGACACTAATTAGCATAACGCAACGGACATAAATCTTCCTAGAAAATATTCCTATTCATGAAAATCACAAGTGAAATATATTGGAACATAGCTTAGCCTTTTGTTAATCACCCTGTCATCTCAGATTTTCAAAATATGCTTTACAGCCAACGCTAGACAAGCATCTGTGTAAGTTTATCATAGCCTAGCATAGCATTATGCCTTGCTAGCAGCAGGCAAACTTGTCACGGAAATCAGAAAATCAATCAAATTAAATCGTTTACCTCTGATGAACTTCAAATGTTTTCACTCACGAGACTCCCAGGTAGACAGCCAAAGTTCATTTTTTCCCAAAAGATTATTTTTGTAGGCGAAATAGCTCTGTTTGTTCTTCACGTTTGGCTGAGAAATCGCCCGGAAATTGCAGTCACAACTCCGAAAAATATTCCAAATTAGCTCCATAATATCGACAAAAACATGGCAAACGTTGTTTAGAATCAATCCTCAAGGTGTTTTTCTAATATCTATTTGATAATATATCCGTCGGGACAATTCCTTTTTCTCAAGGACCGATTGGAGTAATGGCTACCTCTGCACTTTACGCGAGAATCTCTCTCGGAGCCACCATGTGACCACTTACGCAATGTGCCCCCATACGGCTATTCTTCAATAGAAATGCGTAAAACTACGTCACAATGCTGTAGACACCTTGGGGAATACGTAGAAAGCATAAGCTTGTTGATGGTACATTCAAAGCCATATAGGGAGTCATTGGAACACAGCGCTTTCAAAACCTGGGGCACTTCCGGATTGGATTTTTCTCAGGCTTTCGCCTGCAACATCAGTTCTGTTATACTCACAGACAATATCTTTACAGTTTTGGAAACGTTAGAGTGTTTTCTATCCAAAGCTGTCAATTATATGCATATTCTAGTATCTTTTACTGACAAAATATCCCGTTTAAAACGGGGACGTTTTTTTCCAAAAATGAAAATAGTGCCCCCTAACACCAAGAGGTTTTAAGGTAATCAGAAATATTTAGGATTAACTTATTCCTTGACACCCATTCTGATACTAACTGCAGCTCTATGTTAAGTGTTGAAGTCATTTCAGTCGATGTAGTAGCTGACATGTACAGTGTTGAGTCAACGCATACATAGACTCACTGGCTTTACTCAAATGTCATTGGCATGTTGTTGGTAAAGATTTTAAAAAGTAGGTGCCAAACAGCTGCCCAGGGGAATTCCTGATTCAAACTTGATTTTGTTGTACAGGCTTCCATTAAAGAACACTCTCTGTGTTCTGTTAGACAGGTAGCTCTGGGGCGGCAGGTAGCCTAGTGGTTAGAGCGGTAGGCCAGTAACAAAGATTTGGATCGAAACCCTGAGCTGACAAGGTAAAAAACTCTGTCGTTCTGCCCCTGAACAAGGCAGTCCTAGGCCATCATTGAAAAAAAAATTTGTTTATAACTGACTTGCCTAGTTAAATAAAGGTTATATTTTAAAAAAAAACTCTTTATCCCAATATAGCAGGAGGTGTAAAGCCATTTTTATCATCAATGTCTCTCAGCCAATCAGTCATTTGTAAGTGCTGTGCTAGTTGAATGAACTTCCCTATAAGCTGAACGTCTATATTTGTTTACTTTGTATCAGGTCAAATATATTTTTTCCAAAATTGTAATGGTTGGTAACAGGCTGATTGGTCGGCTATTTAAGGCTGATTGGTCAGCTTTTTAAGCCAGTAAAGGGAGCTTTACTATTCTTGGGTAGTGGAATGACTTTAGCTTCCCTCCAGGCCTGAGGGCACACACTTTCTAGTAGGCTTAAATTAAAGACAAGGCAAATAGGAATGGCAATATCGGCTGCTATTATCCTCAATTTTCCATCCACGTTGTCAGACACCAGTGACTTGTCATTGTTGATTTTATTTGCGCAAAATTTCATTGAAGATGCTCCAAAGATTTTTACTATCCTTCTTCATGTCATTTATCTTTGTTTCATAGTGTAGTTTATTCTTTATATTGAGTTTAGTCACATTATTTCTCAATTTGCAATAGGTGTCACGAATATTACCGAAGGTGGCTCCCCTCCCTGTTCGGGTGCCGCTCGGCGGTTGTCGTCGCCGGTCTACTAGCTGCCACCGATCCTTTTTCGTTTGGTTTTGTCTAATTGTTTTCACCTGTTCATTGTTTGGTTGTTAGGGTGGTACGTTCGTTTCACCCACTTCTGTTAGATATAGACTTTCATTGAGCAATAAGTTTCATTCTTCATGTCATTTATCTTTGGTTCATTGTGTAGTTTCTTCTTTTTATTCAGTTTAGTCAAATGATGTCTCAATTTGCAATACATTTGCCAATCAGTTATACAGCCAGACCTATTTGCCATCTCTTTTGCCTCCCTCTTCATCATACCATTTTGTAATTCCTCATCAATCCCAGTTTTTACAGTCATTTTCTTAATGGGTGCTGCTTATTAGTAACTGGGATAAGCAGCTTCAAATGTGTCAAGGGCAGCGTCTGGTTGCTCATCATTACACACCACAGACCAACAAATATTATTTACATCAACAACATAGGAATCACTACATAAAATTGTATGACCTCTTATACACAATATTAGTCCCAGCCTTTGGAACGGTGGTTTTCCTAGACATGGCTCCTATATTGTGATCACTACATCTGATGGATCTGGATACTGCTTTAAAACCCATTTCTGCAGCATTAGTAAAGATATGATCAAACCATGTTGATGATTTCATTCCTCTACTGTTTGTCACTACCCTGGTAGGTTGATTGATAACCTGAACCAGGTCGCCAGCACTGGTTACAGTTTGAAGCTTTTGTTTGAGTGGGCAGCCTGATCACAGCTTTTCTTCAGTACTAGTTAATTAATTACCAAAGTCTTGAGTTTAGTTTGCCTGTTCTACAGTCTTGTAAAGATAGGGGTTTGACTGGGACAGGCAATGTAACATCCATAATGTTTTAAGGAAAAGTTTTTGTAAAAAAAGCACCTTACATTGGATCATCTTGAAACTTTCTCTCCAAAGCTAACTTTCATCAAGGTTTTATATGGTCTATTGGTTTCTCTCTTTTCATTGGCAGAATCCTTTTTCAGTGTTATGATATTCATAACATCCATATACACCAGTCTATCTTCCTGTCAACTAACAGAACTCTGCTGGTTGTCCTGGTAACAGATACCGGTGGGCAGATCTATTGTATTTGGTTCAAACTAAACTACAGCACTTACTTTGATGTGTCAAATCTGATCCTTTCTTCTCTTCTCCTCCTCTCACAGTTCCACTCAGCCCCGTTGTTTTCCTGCAGTCCACCAGCAGCACAGACAACCTCTTCATACCCAGCAGTAAGGTGCTACCGGGAGAGGCACGATACAGGGACTCCGGGAGGGAGGAAGGGCTAGTGTTGTCCTGGTAACCATAAAGAGGGGACACAGACGCACATCATTATGGATGCTGATGTCACTGTTGTCATAAAGTGCTTTACAGAAACCCAGACCCAGAGAGAGCTAGACCAGACCCAGAGAGAGAAAGCTGTATGCTAGACCAGACCAAGCTGTACCATCTGGTGTTCTGGTCTGGAGAGACTCTTCTCTGCCTCGTCAGCATCAGGATGTTGTTGAGGCTCCCCCAGAGGATCCACCATAGTCATGTCTCTCTCCTGTGTTAATGAGAACATCAAAATGAGTAGTAAACTTATAACCGTCTCATAAAATCATAGGGTCTTACAAGAGGCATGAATATGTCCCTTTTATATTTTAAGTAGAAATTATGCTTCAATATTGAATTTTAAAAGCCTGTTATACTAGATGAGGGGAACTTTAATGTAGACCACATGGAGAATTCAATACATCGAATTGAAAAGTCCCTAAAACATATGAACCAATTGCAGATCGACCCTTTAACAATTCCTACAGTACTGAACAACATATTCAAGTGTAGAACTTCAGTAGAATAACACTTTAAAACCGCACATTAGTTCAACAACGGCATAGTTTGTGTCCCTGTTGAAGACAGTACTCACTGGTGTTAATCTGATATTCTGTCTCCTCCTCTTTCACTCCCAAAACGTCTTCCTTCTTCACCTTTATTGAGATAGCATCCTCTTCCTCTCTAAACGGTTCTTTCTCTTCTTTCACTATAACAGCCTCCTCTTCCTCCTTTTTCATTCTGAAAGATTCTTTCTCCATACAGCAGACACCCTCTTCATTAGCAAGGGAGGAGTAGTTTAGTGAGCTCATGGTCAGGGATGTTAGCTAGCTAGCTAGCATTAGTGTCTAGCCTAGTGCTAGGCTCAGTATCAATCTTTAACACGTTTGCAAATTGAACCAGTTGATACGTCAAACGAAACTTGTTTAAAACACTGAGGTTAGCTAATGTACATTAAAACAGCAGACCTCCTCTTCATTAGCAGGGGATGAGTAGTTTAGTGAGCTCATGGTCAGGGATGTTAGCTAGCTAGTTAGCATTAGCGAATAGCCTAGTGCTAGGCTCAGCATAAATCGTTGCAAATTAGGTTACAGTTAACCAGTTAATACGTCAACAGAACTGTGTTTAAAACACTGAGATTAGATAATGTACATTAAGATGGTCTAAAGCGTCAATCTTTCACTTTTATGTTGGCTAGCAAGCTACCGAGGTGGTCGAAAGAGTTGGCGCCTTGTTGTTCCTGAAGAAGCGTCCGTCCAGTCCATTATACGTCACGCAAGAAGAGACAACTGAAAGACGCTCATCGCCATCTGCTGGCTGGAGTGGGTAACGCAGTTTGGAAACAATAGTGACAACACTTTTTGTATTGGAAAGAACGTCATAATTATTTAATAATAAGCTGATACATTTTCTCTTCCAAATAATACGTTCCTGTACACAGACGTAGAAGCTCAATATGAAAAATGTAGATGATTAATAAATACTTATATGAATAGGTAGTGTGTTGATATACATTTTCTCTGTTAATTTTTCACATTCTTTTTTATCTACATGTGACCATACTATTCCCTTAAAGCCACGCTCTATAAGATACAAATCATCCTGTAAACAACAGAACAAACGCATCACATGCAAATAGCACTTGATTATCTGTAGTGCTTTACACTGGGTAGACAAAACATTAAGAACAGCTGCTCCTTCCATGACTTAGAAAGACTAGGTGAATCCAGGCTAAAGCTATGACCCCTTACTGATGTCACCAATTAAATCCACTTCAATCTGTGTAGATGAAGGGGGGGAGACAGGTTAAATAAGGATTTTTAAGCCTTGAGACATGAGACATGGATTGTGCATGTGTGCCATTTAGAGAGTTAATGGGGAAGACAAAATATTTAAGTGACTTTGCACGGGGTATGGTAGTAGGTGCCAGGTGCACCGGTTTGTGTCAAGAACTGCAACGCTGCTGGGTTTTTCAGCTCAACAGTTTCCCATGTGTACCAAGAGTGGTCCACCACCCAAACAGTGGTGGTTTGTGCCGTTTAAGATGAGGCAGGACGATTTGTTTTTTCATGAGCATGGCCTTAATTCTATTACAGCATATTGGACGACTGTCATTCATATTTCACTCACCCTGTTCAATGTAACAGCAATAGGTTTAGGCTACTACATGATACTCTAATTGTCCCTATACCCATCATGAGGTAGCAACCTAGCCTATGAATGAAAGTTTAGAATGTAGGTTCACACAGGTCGAGAGAACATTTTGCGATGACAGACAGTGACACATAGACAGACAGTGACACATTCAATACTGCCTTGCACACTCTCGCCTGCATCTAGCTGAAATAGAGATATCACTGGACAAATTCAGGTATGTTTATCCCTGTTTTGTTCCATTTAAACGTTTGTCAACAGAATCGGCGGAATGAATACACCCCTGATCATGCATAAACACAGTTTCACTTTCATTACAGACACGTTGTATTCCTTCTTGCATCTATGTGCTCTCCTCTTATCACCTTCTCCCTTTGTTTCTGTACTTCAATGCACAACACATCAGCTGTATGTCACCAGGAGAAAAAACCTTTCCAAGCCAAACCATTTCATAACTGAAACACACAGCTTACATTGTTGTCACCATATTAGCTAAAATAACATCATAGTCAACAGAGCTAATAGAACTAACTCGTTTGTAAACCTGCTACAATCATGCAGTAAGTTACAGTGTACAGTCAGTAAGCAGTTTTCAGCACTTACCAGGGTCCCAGTGGCAATAAATTAGTCAAACCAAAAGCTTTGCATTGAAGTACAGAAACAAAGGAGAGCCAAGGTTTGAAATCTCAGAAATATCTGAAACCTCTCGCTTCTCCTTCATTTTGGAATAAAATAATTTGTTCAAAACTGTTCAACTATTGTATTTTTCTCTCTTTTAGTCAACTACTCACCACATGTTATGCACTGCAGTGCTAGCTAGCTGTAGCTTATGCTTTCAGTACTAGATACATTCTCTGATCCTTTCATTGGTTGGACATCATGTCAGTTCATGCTGCAAGAGCTCTGATGGGTTGGAGGATGTCCTCCGGAAGTTGTCATAATACCCGTGTAAGTCTATGGAAGCCTTGAGAACCATAATCCTCCCAGGTTTTGTATTGTGGTCAATGTATCCAGAGGAGGATGCAAAATAGTATGTTTTAATAAATTATTTGGTGATGTGATTATATTTAGTATAGTTTTATCTAAAAAGGACCACTTTTAAATATTTTACCTTTTTTATTTTTCTGAAAATAACTGAGGACGATGGTTCTCCCCTTCCTCCTCTGAGGAGACCCCACTGCACCCAAAGGACATCCAGCCAACTTGACCCAATTGTGGGAAGCATTGGAGTCAACATGGGCCAGCATCCCTGTGGAATGCTTTCGACACCTTGTAGAGTCCATGCCCCGACCCATTGAGGCTGTTCTGAGGGGAAAAGGGGAGGGTCCAACTCCATATTAGGAAGTTGCTCCAGATGTTTGGTATAATCAGTGGATATATCTGCCATTTAGCAGACACTTTTATCCAAAGGGATTTGCAGTCATGTGTGCAAACACTTTACATATGGATGGTCCCAGGAATCAAACCCACTACCCTGGTTTAACAAGCACTATACTCCACCAACTGAGCTACAGGACCACAAGGAATGATCAAGGAATGACGCAGATAAACACACACAGCCTGAGTTTCAAAAATATAATTGGATCAAAGACCGTAACATTGAAACTGACATACTTCATATTTAGTTACAATCAAAAATTATTTGTCACATGCGCTGAATACAACAGGTGTGGATCTTAACGTGAAATGCTTACTGACAAGCCCTTAACCAACAACGTAGATAAGAAAAACAAGTGTTAAGAAAATATTACCAAAATAAAACGTTCAAAAAAGTAACACAATAAAAAACAAATAACGAGGCAAAATACCAGTACAGAGTCAATGGAGGCTATATACAGGGGTACCAGTACAGAGTCAATGTGGAGGCTATATACAGGGGGTACCAGTACAGAGTCAATGTGGAGGCTATATACAGGGGATACCAGTACAGAGTCAATGTGGAGGCTATATACAGGGGATACCAGTACAGAGTCAATGTGGAGGCTATATACAGGGGGTACCAGTACAGAGTCAATGTGGAGGCTATATACAGGAGGTACCAGTACAGAGTCAATGTGGAGGCTATATACAGGAGGTACCAGTACAGAGTCAATGTGGAGGCTATATACAGGGGGTACCAGTACAGAGTCAATGTGGAGGCTATATACAGGAGGTACCAGTACAGAGTCAATGTGGAGGCTATATACAGGAGGCTATATACAGGGGGTACCAGTACAGAGTCAATGTGGAGGCTATATACAGGAGGCTATACAGAGTCAGGGGGCTACCAGGAGGTACAGAGTCAATGTGGAGGCTGTATACAGGGGGTACCAATACAGAGTCAATGTGGAGGCTATATACAGGAGGTACCAGTACAGAGTCAATGTGGAGGCTATATACAGGGGGTACCAGTACAGAGTCAATGTGGAGGCTATATACAGGAGATACCAGTACAGAGTCAATGTGGAGGCTATATACAGGGGGTACCAGTACAGAGTCAATGTGGAGGCTATATACAGGGGTACCAGTACAGAGTCAATGTGGAGGCTATATACAGGAGGTACCAGTACAGAGTCAATGTGGAGGCTATATACAGGGGTACCAGTACAGAGTCAATGTGGAGGCTGTAAACAGGGGTACCAGTACAGAGTCAATGTGGAGGCTATATACAGGAGGTACCAGTACAGAGTTAATGTGGAGGCTATATACAGGGGATACCAGTACAGAGTCAATGTGGAGGCTATATACAGGGGATACCAGTACAGAGTCAATGTGGAGGCTATATACAGGGGTACCAGTACAGAGTCAATGTGGAGGCTATATACAGGGGATACCAGTACAGAGTCAATGTGGAGGCTATATACAGGGGTACCAGTACAGAGTCAATGTGGAGGCTATATACAGGAGGTACCAGTACAGAGTCAATGTGGAGGCTATATACAGGAGGTACCAGTACAGAGTCAATGTGGAGGCTATATACAGGGGGCTACCAGTACAGAGTCAATGTGGAGGCTATATACAGGAGGTACCAGTACAGAGTCAATGTGGAGGCTATATACAGGAGGCCAGTACAGAGTCAATGTGGAGGCTATATACAGGGGGTACCAGTACAGAGTCAATGTGGAGGCTATATACAGGAGGCAGAGTACAGGGGGTACCAGTACAGAGTCAATGTGGAGGCTATATACAGGGGGTACCAGTACAGAGTCAATGTGGAGGCTATATACAGGAGGTACCAGTACAGAGTCAATGTGGAGGCTATATACAGGGGGTACCAGTACAGAGTCAATGTGGAGGCTATATACAGGAGGTACCAGTACAGAGTCAATGTGGAGGCTATATACAGGGGGTACCAGTACAGAGTCAATGTGGAGGCTATATACAGGGGGTACCAGTACAGAGTCAATGTGGAGGCTATATACAGGGGTACCAGTACAGAGTCAATGTGGAGGCTATATACAGGAGGTACCAGTACAGAGTCAATGTGGAGGCTATATACAGGGGTACCAGTACAGAGTCAATGTGGAGGCTATATACAGGGGGTACCAGTACAGAGTCAATGTGGAGGCTATATACAGGAGGTACCAGTACAGAGTCAATGTGGAGGCTATATACAGGGGGTACCAGTACAGAGTCAATGTGGAGGCTATATAAATGGTGTACCAGTACAGAGTCAATGTGGAGGCTATATACAGGGGTACCAGTACAGAGTCAATGTGGAGGCTATATACAGGAGGTACCCAGTACAGAGTCAATGTGGAGGCTATATACAGGGGGTACCAGTACAGAGTCAATGTGGAGGCTATATACAGGGGGTACCAGTACAGAGTCAATGTGGAGGCTATATACAGGGGGTACCAGTACAGAGTCAATGTGGAGGCTATATACAGGAGGTACCAGTACAGAGTCAATGTGGAGGCTATATACAGGGGATACCAGTACAGAGTCAATGTGGAGGCTATATACATGGGGTACCAGTACAGAGTCAATGTGGAGACTGTAAACAGGGGTACCAGTACAGAGTCAATGTGGAGGCTATATACAGGAGGTACCAGTACATAGTTAATGTGGAGGCTATATACAGGGGATACCAGTACAGAGTCAATGTGGAGGCTATATACAGGAGTTACCAGTAAAGAGTCAATGTGGAGGCTATATACAGGAGGTACCAGTACAGAGTCAATGTGGAGGCTATATACAGGAGGTACCAGTACAGAGTCAATGTGGAGGCTGTATACAGGAGGTACCACTACAGAGTCAATATGGAGGCTATATACAGGAGGTACCAGTACAGACTCAATATGGAGGCTATATACAGGAGGTACCAGTACAGAGTCAATGTGGAGGCTATATACAGGAGGTACCAGTACAGAGTCAATATGGAGGCTATATACATGGGGTACCAGTACAGTGTCAATGTGGAGGCTATGTACATGAGATACCAGTACAGAGTCAATGTGGAGGCTATATACAGGGGTAACAGTACAGAGTCAATGTGGAGGCTATATAAAGGGTGTGCCCAGTACACAGTCAATGTGGAGGTTATATACAGGGGGTACCAGTACAGAGTTAATGTGGAGGCTGTATACAGGGGGTACTACTACAGAGTCAATGTGGAGGCTGTATACAGGAGGTACCAGTACAGAGTCAATGTGGAGGCTATATACAGGGGGTACCAGTACAGAGTCAATGTGGAGGCTATATACAGGGGGTACCAGTACAGAGTCAATGTGGAGGCTATATACAGGAGGTACCAGTACATAGTTAATGTGGAGGCTATATACAGGGGATACCAGTACAGAGTCAATGTGGAGGCTATATACAGGAGTTACCAGTAAAGAGTCAATGTGGAGGCTATATACAGGAGGTACCAGTACAGAGTCAATGTGGAGGCTTTATACAGGAGGTACCAGTACAGAGTCAATGTGGAGGCTGTATACAGGAGGTACCACTACAGAGTCAATATGGAGGCTATATACAGGAGGTACCAGTACAGACTCAATATGGAGGCTATATACAGGAGGTACCAGTACAGAGTCAATGTGGAGGCTATATACAGGAGGTACCAGTACAGAGTCAATATGGAGGCTATATACATGGGGTACCAGTACAGTGTCAATGTGGAGTCTATGTACATGAGATACCAGTACAGAGTCAATGTGGAGGCTATATACAGGGGGTAACGGTACAGAGTCAATGTGGAGGCTATATAAAGGGTGTGCCGGTACAGTCAATGTGGAGGTTATATACAGGGGGTACCGGTACAGAGTTAATGTGGAGGCTGTATACAGGGGGTACTACTACAGAGTCAATGTGGAGGCTGTATACAGGAGGTACCAGTACAGAGTCAATGTGGAGGCTATATACAGGGGGTACCAGTACAGAGTCAATGTGGAGGCTATATACAGGGGGTACCAGTACAGAGTCAATGTGGAGGCTATATACAGGAGGTACCAGTACAGAGTCAATGTGGAGGCTATCTATATACAGGGGGTTCCAGTACAGAGTCAATGTGGAGGCTATATACAGGAGGTACCAGTACAGAGTCAATGTGGAGGCTATATACAGGAGGTACCAGTACAGAGTCAATGTGGAGGCTATATACAGGAGGTACCAGTACAGAGTCAATGTGGAGGCTATATACAGGGGATACCAGTACAGAGTCAATGTGGAGGCTATATACATGGGGTACCAGTACAGAGTCAATGTGGAGACTGTAAACAGGGGTACCAGTACAGAGTCAATGTGGAGGCTATATACAGGAGGTACCAGTACATAGTTAATGTGGAGGCTATATACAGGGGATACCAGTACAGAGTCAATGTGGAGGCTATATACAGGAGGTACCAGTACAGAGTCAATGTGGAGGCTATATACAGGAGGTACCAGTACAGAGTCAATATGGAGGCTATATACATGGGGTACCAGTACAGAGTCAATGTGGAGGCTATATACATGAGATACCAGTACAGAGTCAATGTGGAGGCTATATACAGGGGGTAACGGTACAGAGTCAATGTGGAGGCTATATAAAGGGTGTGCCGGTACAGTCAATGTGGAGGTTATATACAGGGGGTACCAGTACAGAGTCAATGTGGAGGCTGTATACAGGAGGTACCAGTACAGAGTCAATGTGGAGGCTATATACAGGAGGTACCAGTACAGAGTCAATGTGGAGGCTAAATACAGGAGGTACCAGTACAGAGTCAATGTGGAGGCTATATAAAGGGGTACCAGTACAGAGTCAATGTGGAGGCTATATACAGGAGGTACCAGTACAGAGTCAATGTGGAGGCTATATACAGGGGGTACCAGTACAGAGTCAATGTGGAGGCTATATACAGGAGGTACCAGTACAGAGTCAATGTGGAGGCTATATACAGGGGGTACCAGTACAGAGTCAATGTGGAGGCTATATACAGGAGATACCAGTACAGAGTCAATGTGGAGGCTATATACAGGGGTACCAGTACAGAGTCAATGTGGAGGCTATATACAGGGGGTACCAGTACAGAGTCAATGTGGAGGCTATATACAGGAGGTACCAGTACAGAGTCAATGTGGAGGCTATATACAGGAGGTACCAGTACAGAGTCAATGTGGAGGCTATATACAGGGGTACCAGTACAGAGTCAATGTGGAGGCTATATACAGGAGGTACCAGTACAGAGTCAATGTGGAGGCTATATACAGGGGGTACCAGTACAGAGTCAATGTGGAGGCTATATACAGGAGGTACCAGTACAGAGTCAATGTGGAGGCTATATACAGGAGGTACCAGTACAGAGTCAATGTGGAGGCTATATACAGGGGTACCAGTACAGAGTCAATGTGGAGGCTATATACAGGAGGTACCAGTACAGAGTCAATGTGGAGGCTATATATACAGGGGTTCCAGTACAGAGTCAATGTGGAGGCTATATACAGGAGGTACCAGTACAGAGTCAATGTGGAGGCTATATACAGGAGATACCAGTACAGAGTCAATGTGGAGGCTATATACAGGGGGTACCAGTACAGAGTCAATGTGGAGGCTATATACAGGGGTACCAGTACAGAGTCAATGTGGAGGCTATATACAGGAGGTACCAGTACAGAGTCAATGTGGAGGCTATATACATGGGGTACCAGTACAGAGTCAATGTGGAGACTGTAAACAGGGGTACCAGTACAGAGTCAATGTGGAGGCTATATACAGGAGGTACCAGTACAGAGTTAATGTGGAGGCTATATACAGGGGATACCAGTACAGAGTCAATGTGGAGGCTATATACAGGGGATACCAGTACAGAGTCAATGTGGAGGCTATATACATGGGGTACCAGTACAGAGTCAATGTGGAGGCTATATACAGGAGGTACCAGTACAGAGTCAATATGGAGGCTATATACATGGGGTACCAGTACAGAGTCAATGTGGAGGCTATATACATGAGATACCAGTACAGAGTCAATGTGGAGGCTATATACAGGGGTACCAGTACAGAGTCAATGTGGAGGCTATATAAATGGTGTACCAGTACAGTCAATGTGGAGGTTATATACAGGGGTACCAGTACAGAGTCAATGTGGAGGCTGTATACAGGGGGTACCAATACAGAGTCAATGTGGAGGCTATATACAGGAGGTACCAGTACAGAGTCAATGTGGAGGCTATATACAGGGGGTACCAGTACAGAGTCAATGTGGAGGCTATATACAGGGGGTACCAGTACAGAGTCAATGTGGAGGCTATATACAGGGGTACCAGTACAGAGTCAATGTGGAGGCTATATACAGGAGGTACCAGTACAGAGTCAATGTGGAGGCTATATACAGGGGGTACCAGTACAGAGTCAATGTGGAGGCTATATACATGGGGTACCAGTACAGAGTCAATGTGGAGACTGTAAACAGGGGTACCAGTACAGAGTCAATGTGGAGAGGCTATATACAGGAGGTACCAGTACATAGTTAATGTGGAGGCTATATACAGGGGATACCAGTACAGAGTCAATGTGGAGGCTATATACAGGAGTTACCAGTAAAGAGTCAATGTGGAGGCTATATACAGGAGGTACCAGTACAGAGTCAATGTGGAGGCTATATACAGGAGGTACCAGTACAGAGTCAATGTGGAGGCTGTATACAGGAGGTACCACTACAGAGTCAATATGGAGGCTATATACAGGAGGTACCAGTACAGAGTCAATATGGAGGCTATATACAGGAGGTACCAGTACAGAGTCAATGTGGAGGCTATATACAGGAGGTACCAGTACAGAGTCAATATGGAGGCTATATACATGGGGTACCAGTACAGTGTCAATGTGGAGGCTATGTACATGAGATACCAGTACAGAGTCAATGTGGAGGCTGTATACAGGAGGTACCAGTACAGAGTCAATGTGGAGGCTATATACAGGGGGTACCAGTACAGAGTCAATGTGGAGGCTATATACAGGGGGTACCAGTACAGAGTCAATGTGGAGGCTATATACAGGAGGTACCAGTACAGAGTCAATGTGGAGGCTATCTATATACAGGGGGTTCCAGTACAGAGTCAATGTGGAGGCTATATACAGGAGGTACCAGTACAGAGTCAATGTGGAGGCTATATACAGGAGGTACCAGTACAGAGTCAATGTGGAGGCTATATACAGGAGGTACCAGTACAGAGTCAATGTGGAGGCTATATACAGGGGTACCAGTACAGAGTCAATGTGGAGGCTATATACAGGGGTACCAGTACAGAGTCAATGTGGAGACTGTAAACAGGGGTACCAGTACAGAGTCAATGTGGAGGCTATATACAGGAGGTACCAGTACAGAGTTAATGTGGAGGCTATATACAGGGGTACCAGTACAGAGTCAATGTGGAGGCTATATACAGGAGGTACCAGTACAGAGTCAATGTGGAGGCTATATACAGGAGGTACCAGTACAGAGTCAATATGGAGGCTATATACATGGGGTACCAGTACAGAGTCAATGTGGAGGCTATATACAGGAGATACCAGTACAGAGTCAATGTGGAGGCTATATACAGGGGGTACCAGTACAGAGTCAATGTGGAGGCTATATACAGGGGGTACCAGTACAGAGTCAATGTGGAGGCTATATACAGGAGGTACCAGTACAGAGTCAATGTGGAGGCTAAATACAGGAGGTACCAGTACAGAGTCAATGTGGAGGTTGTATAAAGGGGGTACCAATACAGAGTCAATGTGGAGGCTATATACAGGAGGTACCAGTACAGAGTCAATGTGGAGGCTATATACAGGGGGTACCAGTACAGAGTCAATGTGGAGGCTATATACAGGAGGTACCAGTACAGAGTCAATGTGGAGGCTATATACAGGAGGTACCAGTACAGAGTCAATGTGGAGGCTATATACAGGGGGTACCAGTACAGAGTCAATGTGGAGGCTATATACAGGAGGTACCAGTACAGAGTCAATGTGGAGGCTATCTATATACACGGGGTTCCAGTACAGAGTCAATGTGGAGGCTATATACAGGAGGTACCAGTACAGAGTCAATGTGGAGGCTATATACAGGGGGTACCAGTACAGAGTCAATGTGGAGGCTATATACAGGAGGTACCAGTACAGAGTCAATGTGGAGGCTATATACAGGAGGTACCAGTACAGAGTCAATGTGGAGGCTATATACAGGGGGTACCAGTACAGAGTCAATGTGGAGGCTATATACAGGAGGTACCAGTACAGAGTCAATGTGGAGGCTATCTATATACACGGGGTTCCAGTACAGAGTCAATGTGGAGGCTATATACAGGAGGTACCAGTACAGAGTCAATGTGGAGGCTATATACAGGAGGTACCAGTACAGAGTCAATGTGGAGGCTATATACAGGAGGTACCAGTACAGAGTCAATGTGGAGGCTATATACAGGGGATACCAGTACAGAGTCAATGTGGAGGCTATATACATGGGGTACCAGTACAGAGTCAATGTGGAGACTGTAAACAGGGGTACCAGTACAGAGTCAATGTGGAGGCTATATACAGGAGGTACCAGTACATAGTTAATGTGGAGGCTATATACAGGGGATACCAGTACAGAGTCAATGTGGAGGCTATATACAGGAGGTACCAGTACAGAGTCAATGTGGAGGCTATATACAGGAGGTACCAGTACAGAGTCAATATGGAGGCTATATACATGGGGTACCAGTACAGAGTCAATGTGGAGGCTATATACATGAGATACCAGTACAGAGTCAATGTGGAGGCTATATACAGGGGGTACCAGTACAGAGTCAATGTGGAGGCTATATAAAGGGTGTGCCAGTACAGTCAATGTGGAGGTTATATACAGGGGGTACCAGTACAGAGTCAATGTGGAGGCTGTATACAGGGGTACCAATACAGAGTCAATGTGGAGGCTATATACAGGAGGTACCAGTACAGAGTCAATGTGGAGGCTATATACAGGGGTACCAGTACAGAGTCAATGTGGAGGCTATATACAGGAGGTACCAGTACAGAGTCAATGTGGAGGCTATATACAGGAGGTACCAGTACAGAGTCAATGTGGAGGCTATATACAGGAGGTACCAGTACAGAGTCAATGTGGAGGCTATATACAGGAGGTACCAGTACAGAGTCAATGTGGAGGCTATATACAGGAGGTACCAGTACAGAGTCAATGTGGAGGCTAAATACAGGAGGTACCAGTACAGAGTCAATGTGGAGGCTATATACAGGGGTACCAGTACAGAGTCAATGTGGAGGCTATATACAGGAGGTACCAGTACAGAGTCAATGTGGAGGCTATATACAGGGGTACCAGTACAGAGTCAATGTGGAGGCTATATACAGGAGGTACCAGTACAGAGTCAATGTGGAGGCTATATACAGGAGGTACCAGTACAGAGTCAATGTGGAGGCTATATACAGGGGGTACCAGTACAGAGTCAATGTGGAGGCTATATACAGGAGGTACCAGTACAGAGTCAATGTGGAGGCTATCTATATACACGGGGTTCCAGTACAGAGTCAATGTGGAGGCTATATACAGGAGGTACCAGTACAGAGTCAATGTGGAGGCTATATACAGGAGATACCAGTACAGAGTCAATGTGGAGGCTATATACAGGGGGTACCAGTACAGAGTCAATGTGGAGGCTATATACAGGGGGTACCAGTACAGAGTCAATGTGGAGGCTATATACAGGAGGTACCAGTACAGAGTCAATGTGGAGGCTATATACATGGGGTACCAGTACAGAGTCAATGTGGAGACTGTAAACAGGGGGTACCAGTACAGAGTCAATGTGGAGGCTATATACAGGAGGTACCAGTACATAGTTAATGTGGAGGCTATATACAGGGGATACCAGTACAGAGTCAATGTGGAGGCTATATACAGGGGATACCAGTACAGAGTCAATGTGGAGGCTATATACATGGGGTACCAGTACAGAGTCAATGTGGAGGCTATATACAGGAGGTACCAGTACAGAGTCAATATGGAGGCTATATACATGGGGTACCAGTACAGAGTCAATGTGGAGGCTATATACATGAGATACCAGTACAGAGTCAATGTGGAGGCTATATACAGGGGGTAACGGTACAGAGTCAATGTGGAGGCTATATAAATGGTGTGCCGGTACAGTCAATGTGGAGGTTATATACAGGGGGTACCAGTACAGAGTCAATGTGGAGGCTGTATACAGGGGGTACCAATACAGAGTCAATGTGGAGGCTATATACAGGAGGTACCAGTACAGAGTCAATGTGGAGGCTATATACAGGGGTACCAGTACAGAGTCAATGTGGAGGCTATATACAGGGGTACCAGTACAGAGTCAATGTGGAGGCTATATACAGGGGTACCAGTACAGAGTCAATGTGGAGGCTATATACAGGAGGTACCAGTACAGAGTCAATGTGGAGGCTATATACAGGGGATACCAGTACACAGTCAATGTGGAGGCTATATACATGGGGTACCAGTACAGAGTCAATGTGGAGACTGTAAACAGGGGGTACCAGTACAGAGTCAATGTAGAGGCTATATACAGGAGGTACCAGTACATAGTTAATGTGGAGGCTATATACAGGGGTACCAGTACAGAGTCAATGTGGAGGCTATATACAGGAGTTACCAGTAAAGAGTCAATGTGGAGGCTATATACAGGAGGTACCAGTACAGAGTCAATGTGGAGGCTATATACAGGAGGTACCAGTACAGAGTCAATGTGGAGGCTGTATACAGGAGGTACCACTACAGAGTCAATATGGAGGCTATATACAGGAGGTACCAGTACAGACTCAATATGGAGGCTATATACAGGAGGTACCAGTACAGAGTCAATGTGGAGGCTATATACAGGAGGTACCAGTACAGAGTCAATATGGAGGCTATATACATGGGGTACCAGTACAGTGTCAATGTGGAGGCTATGTACATGAGATACCAGTACAGAGTCAATGTGGAGGCTGTATACAGGAGGTACCAGTACAGAGTCAATGTGGAGGCTATATACAGGGGGTACCAGTACAGAGTCAATGTGGAGGCTATATACAGGGGGTACCAGTACAGAGTCAATGTGGAGGCTATATACAGGAGGTACCAGTACAGAGTCAATGTGGAGGCTATCTATATACAGGGGTTCCAGTACAGAGTCAATGTGGAGGCTATATACAGGAGGTACCAGTACAGAGTCAATGTGGAGGCTATATACAGGAGGTACCAGTACAGAGTCAATGTGGAGGCTATATACAGGAGGTACCAGTACAGAGTCAATGTGGAGGCTATATACAGGGGATACCAGTACAGAGTCAATGTGGAGGCTATATACATGGGGTACCAGTACAGAGTCAATGTGGAGACTGTAAACAGGGGGTACCAGTACAGAGTCAATGTGGAGGCTATATACAGGAGGTACCAGTACATAGTTAATGTGGAGGCTATATACAGGGGATACCAGTACAGAGTCAATGTGGAGGCTATATACAGGAGGTACCAGTACAGAGTCAATGTGGAGGCTATATACAGGAGGTACCAGTACAGAGTCAATATGGAGGCTATATACATGGGGTACCAGTACAGAGTCAATGTGGAGGCTATATACATGAGATACCAGTACAGAGTCAATGTGGAGGCTATATACAGGGGGTACCAGTACAGAGTCAATGTGGAGGCTATATACAGGGGGTACCAGTACAGAGTCAATGTGGAGGCTATATACAGGAGGTACCAGTACAGAGTCAATGTGGAGGCTAAATACAGGAGGTACCAGTACAGAGTCAATGTGGAGGTTGTATAAAGGGGGTACCAATACAGAGTCAATGTGGAGGCTATATACAGGAGGTACCAGTACAGAGTCAATGTGGAGGCTATATACAGGGGGTACCAGTACAGAGTCAATGTGGAGGCTATATACAGGAGGTACCAGTACAGAGTCAATGTGGAGGCTATATACAGGAGGTACCAGTACAGAGTCAATGTGGAGGCTATATACAGGGGGTACCAGTACAGAGTCAATGTGGAGGCTATATACAGGAGGTACCAGTACAGAGTCAATGTGGAGGCTATCTATATACACGGGGTTCCAGTACAGAGTCAATGTGGAGGCTATATACAGGAGGTACCAGTACAGAGTCAATGTGGAGGCTATATACAGGGGTACCAGTACAGAGTCAATGTGGAGGCTATATACAGGAGGTACCAGTACAGAGTCAATGTGGAGGCTATATACAGGAGGTACCAGTACAGAGTCAATGTGGAGGCTATATACAGGGGGTACCAGTACAGAGTCAATGTGGAGGCTATATACAGGAGGTACCAGTACAGAGTCAATGTGGAGGCTATCTATATACACGGGGTTCCAGTACAGAGTCAATGTGGAGGCTATATACAGGAGGTACCAGTACAGAGTCAATGTGGAGGCTATATACAGGAGGTACCAGTACAGAGTCAATGTGGAGGCTATATACAGGAGGTACCAGTACAGAGTCAATGTGGAGGCTATATACAGGGGATACCAGTACAGAGTCAATGTGGAGGCTATATACATGGGGTACCAGTACAGAGTCAATGTGGAGACTGTAAACAGGGGGTACCAGTACAGAGTCAATGTGGAGGCTATATACAGGAGGTACCAGTACATAGTTAATGTGGAGGCTATATACAGGGGATACCAGTACAGAGTCAATGTGGAGGCTATATACAGGAGGTACCAGTACAGAGTCAATGTGGAGGCTATATACAGGAGGTACCAGTACAGAGTCAATATGGAGGCTATATACATGGGGTACCAGTACAGAGTCAATGTGGAGGCTATATACATGAGATACCAGTACCGAGTCAATGTGGAGGCTATATACAGGGGGTAACGGTACAGAGTCAATGTGGAGGCTATATAAAGGGTGTGCCGGTACAGTCAATGTGGAGGTTATATACAGGGGGTACCAGTACAGAGTCAATGTGGAGGCTGTATACAGGGGGTACCAATACAGAGTCAATGTGGAGGCTATATACAGGAGGTACCAGTACAGAGTCAATGTGGAGGCTATATACAGGGGGTACCAGTACAGAGTCAATGTGGAGGCTATATACAGGAGGTACCAGTACAGAGTCAATGTGGAGGCTATATACAGGAGGTACCAGTACAGAGTCAATGTGGAGGCTATATACAGGAGGTACCAGTACAGAGTCAATGTGGAGGCTATATACAGGAGGTACCAGTACAGAGTCAATGTGGAGGCTATATACAGGAGGTACCAGTACAGAGTCAATGTGGAGGCTAAATACAGGAGGTACCAGTACAGAGTCAATGTGGAGGCTATATACAGGAGGTACCAGTACAGAGTCAATGTGGAGGCTATATACAGGAGGTACCAGTACAGAGTCAATGTGGAGGCTATATACAGGAGGTACCAGTACAGAGTCAATGTGGAGGCTATATACAGGAGGTACCAGTACAGAGTCAATGTGGAGGCTATATACAGGAGGTACCAGTACAGAGTCAATGTGGAGGCTAAATACAGGAGGTACCAGTACAGAGTCAATGTGGAGGCTATATACAGGAGGTACCAGTACAGAGTCAATGTGGAGGCTATATACAGGAGGTACCAGTACAGAGTCAATGTGGAGGCTATATACAGGAGGTACCAGTACAGAGTCAATGTGGAGGCTAAATACAGGAGGTACCAGTACAGAGTCAATGTGGAGGTTGTATAAAGGGGGTACCAATACAGAGTCAATGTGGAGGCTATATACAGGAGGTACCAGTACAGAGTCAATGTGGAGGCTATATACAGGGGGTACCAGTACAGAGTCAATGTGGAGGCTATATACAGGGGGTACCAGTACAGAGTCAATGTGGAGGCTATATACAGGAGGTACCAGTACAGAGTCAATGTGGAGGCTATCTATATACAGGGGGTTCCAGTACAGAGTCAATGTGGAGGCTATATACAGGGGGTACCAGTACAGAGTCAATGTGGAGGCTATATACAGGGGGTACCAGTACAGAGTCAATGTGGAGGCTATATACAGGGGGTACCAGTACAGAGTCAATGTGGAGGCTATATACAGGAGGTACCAGTACAGAGTCAATGTGGAGGCTATATACAGGGGATACCAGTACAGAGTCAATGTGGAGGCTATATACAGGAGGTACCAGTACAGAGTCAATGTGGAGGCTATATACAGGAGGTACCAGTACAGAGTCAATGTGGAGGCTATATACAGGAGGTACCAGTACAGAGTCAATGTGGAGGCTATATACAGGAGGTACCAGTACAGAGTCAATGTGGAGGCTATATACAGGAGGTACCAGTACAGAGTCAATGTGGAGGCTATATACAGGAGGTACCAGTACAGAGTCAATGTGGAGGCTAAATACAGGAGGTACCAGTACAGAGTCAATGTGGAGACTATATACAGGAGTTACCAGTACAGAGTCAATGTGGAGGCTATATACAGGAGGTACCAGTACAGAGTCAATGTGGAGGCTATCTATATACACGGGGTTCCAGTACAGAGTCAATGTGGAGGCTATCTATATACACGGGGTACCAGTACAGAGTCAATGTGGAGGCTATATACAGGAGGTACCAGTACAGAGTCAATGTGGAGGCTATATACAGGAGGTACCAGTACAGAGTCAATGTGGAGGCTATATACAGGAGGTACCAGTACAGAGTTAATGTGGAGGCTATATACAGGAGTTACCAGTACAGAGTTAATGTGGAGGCTATATACAGGAGGTACCAGTACAGAGTTAATGTGGAGGCTATATACAGGAGGTACCAGTACAGAGTTAATGTGGAGGCTATATACAGGAGGTACCAGTACAGAGTTAATGTGGAGGCTATATACAGGAGGTACCAGTACAGAGTTAATGTGGAGGCTATATACAGGAGGTACCAGTACAGAGTTAATGTGGAGGCTATATAGGTTAATGTGGAGGCTATATACAGGAGGTACCAGTACAGTACCAGTACAGAGTCAATGTGGAGGCTATACAAGGGATGTTTACATTCACTTAGGTTGAAGTCATTAAAACTCAGTTTTCAACCACTCCACAAATGTCTTGTTCACAAACTATAGTTTTGGCAAGTCGGTTAGGACATCTACTTTGTGCATGACAAAAGTCATTTTTCCAACAATTGTTTACAGACAGATTATTTCACTTATAATTTACTGTATCACAATTCCAGTGGGTCAGAAGTTTACATACACTATGTTGACTTTGCCTTTAAACAGCTTGGAAAATGCCAGAAAATGATGTCATGTTTTTCAAAGCTTCTGATAGGCTAATTGATATAATTTGAGTCAATTGGAGGTGTACCTGTGGATGTATTTCAAGGCCTACCTTCACACTCAGTGCCTCTTTGCTTGACATCATGTGAAAATCAAAAGAAATCACCCGAGACCACAGAAAAATTATTGTAGACCTCCACAGGTCTGGTTCATCCTTCGGAGAAATTTCCAAACGCCTGAAGATACCATGTTCATCTTTACATACAACAGTATGCAAGTATAAACACCATGGGACCACACAGCCGTCATACCGCTCAGGAAGGAGACTTGTTCTGTCTCCTAGAGATTAACATACAGTGGGGCAAAAAGTATTTAGTCAGCCACCAATTGTTCTCCCACTTAAAAAGATGAGAGAGGCCTGTAATTTTCATCATAGGTACACTTATTCTATGACAGACAAAATGAGAAGAAAAAATACAGAAAATCACATTGTAGGATTTTTAATGAATTTATTTGCAAATTACAAATTGCTTCAACAAAGTACGGAGTAAAGGGTCTGAATACTTATGTAAATGTTATTTTTCAGTTTTTAATTATAAAATACATTTGCAAACATTTCTAAAACCCTGTCTTTGCTTTGTCATTATGGGGTGTTGTGTGTAGATTGATGAGGAAAACATCCCAATTTAATCCATTTTAGATTAAGACGAACATAACAAAATGTGGAACAAGTCAAGAGGTCTGAATACCTCCCGAATGCGTTGTATGTAGAGCAGAATATCAGGAACAGGCTGGATGTGAGAAGGAGGGTGGCATCTCACTGCCATTCAGCATTCAGGAAGTCAACTGAAAATGGCAATTCCCTTCTATGGTTTTCAATTATGAAGAGCTGGTATTGGAATTTGATTTACTTCCGGAATTGACTGGAATTGAATTGGAATTAACTCCAAACCTGTTTTACTACAAAGCTGTCAGCTTCATCATTCAGTCAATCGATGTAATAATGCATAACGCTCAGAGATGTGCTTGTTCTCATTCAGAGAACATTTTTTAGTTGAATAACAAGAATAGAATAAAAACATTTTATTATGCACCTGAATAACTTGGACATGGATTACCTGGTTGATTCTCTGCTCAACAACACTGACTGTGAATCAATCTGGTTGATTCTCTGCTCAACAACACTGACTGTGAATCAATCTGGTTGATTCTCTGCTCAAAAACACTGACTGTGAATCAATCTGGTTGATTCTCTGCTCAAAAACTGACTGAATCAATCTGGTTGATTCTCTGCTCAATGACTGTGAATCAATCTGGTTGATTCTCTGCTCAACAACACTGATTGTGAATCAATCTGGTTGATTCTCTGCTCAACAACACTGATTGAATCAATCTGGTTGATTCTCTGCTCAAAAACACTGACTGTTCAATCTGGTTGATTCTCTGCTCAAAACCACCCTGACTGTGAATCAATGAGTCTCTTCACTGTCTGATCTGATTCCTCTGCTTCATCACCACTGATTGTGAATCAATCTGGTTGATTCTCTGCTCAACAACACTGATTGTGAATTAATCTGGTTGATTCTCTGGTTGATTCTTCATCACCGTCCCTGGAGTCTCTTCACTGAGTAAGTAAAGATAGTATAAGAAACCTCTCCCATTCTACTAGTCTATTATTTTTGTTTAGAAATAGTCATTTGTGTGACCTACTGATTTTCCCTGCAATTTATTTTAAGGATTTAGAAATATTGAAATGGTGGAACGAGGAATGTCAGAGTCTGGAATATAAATATATACAATTTGTTTAAAATGTATATGATGGTGTGTCTAGACATTGTGGACCGTATATGAATATAAAAGGTGTGTACAGCAGTAGTTATATAGGATGAGCCTTGACTAGAATACAGGGTGGAGTACTGGGTGGTTGACAGGTAGTAACAGTGACTAAGTTCAGGGCAGGATACTGGGTGGTTGACAGCTAGTAACAGTGACTAAGTTCAGGGCAGGGTACTGGGTGGTTGACAGCTAGTAACAGTGACTAAGTTCAGGGCAGGGTACTGGGTGGTTGACAGCTAGTAACAGTGACTAAGTTCAGGGCAGGATACTGGGGGGAGGCCGGCTAGAACAGTGACTATTTGAACATTCATATTGGACAGCCTTGGTAGACGGCTAGTAACAGTGACTAGAGTTCAGCACCACCACCCATCAGCCCATTCTCTTCTTGATGTCAAAGCTGCAGTGTATTGTTGCTATAGGAGTTTATGATTGTTATGTTCTGTTAATTACTGATGTCCCCTTTAAGGATGAAGTGCCCTTGGTCATGCGCAGTATTGTTCTATGTTATTCTGGTACTAACTAGTTTGAGTAAATGTGAAGCTCCAGGTCAATTGCTTGTATTCAGAGTCTTTCTTATTACATAAATAAGTACTCAGTGTTAAGACACTACAATGATTAATAATCCTATTTCAAGACACACTAAGATGTCACCATACTATTCATTTAAAGCCCCTCTGTCAGATATAAATCATCAGAGTGGGAAACCAACTGACATGGAAACAATGGAGCAAATGTATCACTATCAGAGGGGAGTATTATGACATCAGATAGAACTACTCAGACATTCCAAATATCACTTGATTATCAGAGGGGTGTATTATGACATCATATAGAACTACTAAGACATTCCAAATCAGGCTTCATCCACATCATGAAGGTGGATATTGATCCAACCATTTCAAAAGTAATGACCGGGATGACGGAAACAGGATATGCCTGTACACTTTTATAAATGCCGACAGACGATTTGTTACTTCGTTTGACAATTTGTTTGTATATTTGTGTCAGTAAAAATGTCTAAGCGAGAAATGGCTGTGGAAACTCCTTAATGATAACAATCACATCTTAGTTAACTTGGAGTCACATGATGATATGTTGTGTGGTCCTCCCACTATGACTTGAGAAACCATGTAGTTTATTAGGCTACAGATGAAATAAGTTATGAACTTCACAGGTTGGTGAAAGTGCACGTGATGAGCTTGATGCTCCTTTCCAATACATTTTGAGGTTCATTATTCTGGTGACATGATGATCGATGCTTGCTTGCCAATTGACAAATAAAATAATAATCTGATCATTCGGGTAACAACGTTTATTCAACCAGTGGGAGGTTTGTAATTGCCCCCAGGAAAGTCGAAAGAGGAACTCTTCATTGAGACAATAATAAACAGCAATCCATGGGCGAGTTGTGGTGGATATTATAAAATAAGGATCTGCTGGAGTCCAAGTCGAACCAAGATTCTTTATTTCTGAGCTCAGAGAGAATAACAGAGTTACACAGTGCAGTGTAGACAGTCTGAATTCCTGAAATATTGAGTGATGAGCACATATCTTTATAGTTTCCTGTTCCCGGGAGGGACTTTATTCATACAAGGACACAGGTGCAAATTGGTTTGCAACACAGAATGATACTCCCAAGAACAGGAGCTTATAATAGGACAGTTTCACAAGGTTAGTCACATACTCAGTTATGTGGACACACAAACAATTAACGTTTTCCATTACAGAGTCTGAACATTTTCATTTCATTAAATCATCAGTGGGCCAACAATGCAAATGTCAACAATGCAACTAATGAATCACATCCAAATATCACTTGATTATCTGTAGTGCTGGAGGAATGACACACCCAGATAAACACACACAAAGAATTTAAAAAAGGACAGTTTAAAAGAAGGAACCTGATCTTCTTTATATTCAAACTGACAGACTCCATATTCAATTCATGTTTTCTTATAAAAACAAACAAATATATGTTTGAGTATACCCTGTACCATTTAATTACATATGGTAAAGACAGGTAAACACATTGTCAGTCAACAATATAAGACAACGGGAGCACTGTGTATGTTCTCTGGTGAATTAAGTCAATGTGATGTGAAATATCAATATACACGCTAAGAGAAGTAATTTCTCTTAAATGACTGTTATGAGTAATATGTTTTCCCACAGTCTGAGATTTTCTAAGCCTTCTCCTCTGTGTGCAGTCTAATGTGTTCTTTCAGGCTTCCTATATGGGCAAAAGCTTTGCACCCTGGGAGGAGTGGAAAGGCTTCTGCCTTGTGTGTATTCTCTCATGTCGGTTGAAACACTTTCAGGGAGCAGTTTTCTCTCTCTGGTTGAAACACTTTCCACATTGGGAGCAGTGGTAAGGCTTCTCTCCTGTGTGTATTCTCTCATGTTGTTTCAGCTCCCCGAACGGCACTTTCCAAACACTTTCCACATTGGGGCAGTGGTAAGGCTTCTCTCCTGTGTGTATTCTCTCATGTTTCCACATTGGGGCAGTGGTTTCAGCTTCAGCGTCCCTGGATGGTTGAAACACTTTCCACACTGGGAGCAGTGGTAAGGCTTCTCTCCTGTGTGTATTCTCTCATGCTGTCTCAGCTCCTCTGAACGGCCGAAACACTTTCCACATTGGGAGCAGTGGTAGGGCTTCTCTCCAGTGTGTATTCTCTCATGCCGTTTCAGCTCCCATGAATGGTTGAAACACGTTCCACACTGGGAGCAGTGGTAAGGCTTCTCTCCTGTGTGTATTCTCTCGTGTTGTTTCAGCTCCCCCGAACGGCCGAAACACTTTCCACATTGGGGGCAGTGGTAAGGCTTCTCTCCTGTGTGTATTCTCTCATGTTGTTTCAGCTCCTCCGAACGGCCGAAACACTTTCCACATTGGGAGCAGCGGTAAGGTTTCTCCCCTGTGTGTATTCTCTCGTGAGCTTTCAGGTGTGCTTTCTGGTGAAAACTCTTTCCGCACTGGGAGCAGTGGTAAGGCTTCTCTCCTGTGTGTATTCTCTCATGTTGTTTCAGCTCCTCCGAACGGCCGAAACACTTTCCACATTGGGAGCAGCGGTAAGGCTTCTCTCCTGTGTGTGTTCTCTCATGCCGTTTCAGCTCCCATGAATGGTTGAAACACTTTCCACATTGGGAGCAGTGGTGTCGTCTTGCGAGTTGGGACGTCCCTGGCTCTGGTTCCTCCGAGTCTGGTCTTTCTCCTGCCAAAGACAGTGTTATTTTTAAATAAAGACCCGAATGAAACCACATGATAAAACAACCTTGCTACGAGGGTAAATCCTAAATCAGATCTCTCAATAACCCGAGGCCAGTTTTAACAATCTTAGTGTGATTTTAAAACAATTGTAGAGCTTCCTGGTAATTACTGCTATGTTTACATTACTTATTCATCCTGTTTTACAAGTCAGAACACAAAAACCTAGACAGTTATAGGACACTGAAGACACAGTCGTCACTGGATTACAATCAGCAGGTGGTTCTAAATATATAACTTTCATAGCTGTATGATACAGAATGTGACCTACACACTTCCTTAAACATAAAATAACCAAAGAAGATATCTTGTGTGGAAGTCCAAAACGTGTTTTTACGTCGCAGATACAAAGCACATCAGTAACATCTCCCCGTTGTTGAAAGGGTTCGGGACGTTGCTAGCGGAACGTTGACAACATCCAGTGAAATTGCAGAGTGCAAAATATATATTTTTTAATGAGAAATATTTAACTTTCATTCATTCACAAGTGCAAAGCTTAACTTCTTGTTAATCTAGCCACCGTGTCAGATCTCAAAAAGGCTTTGCGGCAAAAGCAAACCATGAGATTATCTGAGGACAGCACCCCATCAAACAAACACATGACAATCATATTTCAACCCGCCAGGCGCGACACAATCCTCAGAAATAACGATATAATTTGTGCCTTACCTTTGAAGAGCTTCTTCTGTTGGCACTCCAATGTCCCATAAACATCACTTTAGTTCGATTAATTCCGTCGTTATATCTCCAAAATGTCAATTTATTTGGCGCGTTTGTCACGTTCTGTCTATCGTTCGTATGTGTTTTCCTTGTTTTAGTGTTGGTCAGCACGTGAGCTGGGTGGGCATTCTATGTTGTGTGTCTGGTTTGTCTAGTTCTATGTTTGGCCTGATATGGTTCTCAATCAGAGGCAGGTGTTAGTCATTGTCTCTGATTGGGAACCATATTTAGGTAGCCTGTTTTGTGTTGGGTTTTGTGGGTGATTGTTCCTGTCTCTGTGTTTGCACCAGATAGGACTGTTTAGGTTTTCACTTTTCTTGTTTTGTATAGTCTGTTCATGTATAGTCGTCTTTATTAAAAACATGAATAACCACCACGCTGCATTTTGGTCCGCCTCTCTTTCACCAGAAGAAAACCCTTACAGCGTTTGATTTTTAAAAAAAACACTGGTTCCAACTCGCCCAGCATGACTACAAAATATCTAATAAGTTACCTGTAAACGCTGTCCAAACATTTCAAACAACTTTCCTAATCCAACTTTAGGTATTTTAAAAAGTAAATAATCGAGAAAATTTAAGACGGGATAAACTGTGTTCAATACCGGATAAAAACAACGTGAAGCGAGTGACCTGGAGCGTGCATCAAAACATTAGAGAGCACTAGGCTGGACCCTCGTTCTGAATAGCCGAACTTCTTCATTTCTCTAAAGAAAAACATCAACCAATTTCTAAAGACTGTTGACATCTAGTGGAAGCAATAGGAACTGCAACCAAGTGCCACAGAAAAGTGCCACACAAAACCATTTGAAAACAGAGTCACCTCAACAACAAAAAATTCCTCCTGGATGGTTTGTCCTCTGGGTTTCACCTGCCAAATAAGTTATGATATACGCACAGACATTATTTTAACAGTTTTAGAAACTTTAGAGTGTTTTCTATCCAAACCTACCAATTATATGTATATCCTAGCTTCTGGGCAGGTAGCAGGTAGTTTACCTTAGGAACGCCAATCAGTTATTCAGCCAGACCTATATGCCATCTCTTTTGCCTCCCTCTTCATCATACCATTTTTAAATTTATCATCAATCCACGTGGATTTAACAGTTTTTTCTTAATGGGTGCATGCTTATTAGTAACTGGGATAAGCAATTTCATGAACGTGTCAAGGGCAGCATCTGGTTGCTCGTCATTACACACCTCGGACCAACAAATATTGTTTCCATTGTTGGAATCGGCTAAACTTTGAACATGGAGACATTAAAGTAGTGATAGGAAGTGAAAGAGACTGGGTGTTATGTCAGAAGTTAATGGTTCTCTGAAGAAAGGCTTTGGAATGTGTTGGGTGGACGAGAGGAGAGCAAAGTGTGAAACAGGGGAGACGAACATCTGTGGATTAGATGAAGGAGAGGTTGAGGTCAGGACAGATTCTCATCAGGGAGAAAGGTCTGGTATCCTGTTACTCTCTTTACTCTCTTCCTGTGGAACCATAAGATGTAAGGATTGGAGAGAAGGAGTGTCTTAAGTGAGACATATAACTGGATGGAACAAATGTTGGGTTGTCTGAATTACAGATGTACAGAACCTTTGGGAATAATTCAACTTGGTTAAAGCTTCTCTAGTGTCCGTGAGTTATTTACTGTGAAAAAAAAACCTAATAACATCAACAACATAGGATTCCCCACAAACAATTGTATGATCTCTTATATAGAACATTAGGCCCAGCCTTTTGGAACTTTGGTTTTCCTAGATATGACTACTATATTGTGATCACAACATCCGATGAATTTGGATAATGCTTTCAAACACATTCCTGCAGCAATAGTAAAGATATGATCAAAATATGTTGATGATTCAATTTCTGTACTGTTTGTAACTACCCTGGTAGGATTGATAAACTAATTAAGGTTAACAGTGTCTTTGGAGTTTACCCGGTTTGCCTCAACAACAGTTCTACAGTCTTGCAAAGATACCTCAAGGTCTCAGAGCAAGTGACTGGGAAACAGGCAATGTACCATCCATGGTTACAGTTCGTTTTCTTGATGGAATCACAGCTTTTCCAGTATTAAAAATTAAAGTGTCTTGAGTTTAGTTCCTTTCTATCTTGTAAAGATAGTCATCTTGTTTTAAATGTTTTTGTAAAACAAGCACCTTATATCAGGTCATCTTGAAACTTTCCCTCTAAATCTAACTTTCATCAAGGTTTTATATGGTCTATTGGTTTCTCTCTTTTCATTGGCAGAATCCTTTTCAGTGTTATGATATTCATAACATCCATATACACCAGTCTATCTTCCTGTCAACTAACAGAACTCTGCTGGTTGTCCTGGTAACAGATACCAGTGGGCAGATCTATTGTATTTGTTCAAACTGAACTACAGCACTTACTTTGATGTGTCAAATCTGATCCTTTCTTCTCTTCTCCTCCTCTCACAGTTCCACTCAGTCCTGTTGTTTTCCTGCAGTCCACCAGCAGCACAGACAACCTCTTCATACCCAGCAGTAAGGTGCTACCAGGAGAGGCACGACACAGGGACTCCGGGAGGAGGAAGGGCTAGCGTTGTCCTGGTAACCATAAAGAGGGGACACAGACACACATCATTATGGATGCTGATGTCACTGTTGTCATAAACTGCTTTACAGAAACACAGCCCAGACCCAGATAGAGCAAGCTGTATGCTTGACCAGACCAAGCTGTACCATCTGGTGTTCTGATCTGGAGAAACTCTTCTCTGCCTTGTCAGCATCAGGATGTTGTTGAGGCTCCCCAGAGGATCCACCATAGTCATGTCTCTCTCCTGTGTTAATGAGAAAATCAAATAGATGAAGGGAGGAGGCCGATTAAAGAAGGATTGTTAAGCCTTGAGACAAATGAGACATGGATTGTGTCTGAGTACCATTCAGAGGGTGAATTGGGAAGACTAAATATTTAAGTGCCTTTGAACGGGTTATGGTAGTAGGTTCCAGGCGCACCGATTTGTGATTTGTTTTTCCAACTCAACAGTTTCCCATGTGTACCAAGAATGGTCCACCACCGTAACAGTGGAGGTCAGTGCCGTTTAAGATGAGGGAGGACCATTTTGTTTTTCATGGGCATGTCCTTATTTCTACTACAGCATGTTGGATGACTGTCATTCATATTCCATTCACCCTGTTCAATGTAACAGCGATAGGTTTGGACTACTACATGATACTAACATTTTCCCTATACCCATCATGAGGTAGATACAACCTAGTCTATGAATTAAAGTTTACAGGTGCACACAGGTTGAGAGAAAAATTTAAGGTCACAGACAGTGACACATTCAATACCACTCTCACCTGCTGATCTAGAATGTAATCATTAGTCCAGCAGTTGCAAACGAGAGTTTTTTTTATACAAATTCAGGTATGTTTATCCCTGTTTTGTTCCGTTTAAGAAAGGTTTTTCAACAGAATCGTTGGAATGAATACACCCCTGATCATGTGTAAACACAGTTCACTTTCAATACAGCCACATTGTATTCCTTCTCTCCTCCTCTCACCTTTTCCCTTCGCTTCTGGACTTCAATGCACAACACATCAGCTGTATGTGACCAGGTGAAAAAAAAAGTTTCCAAAACCTCATAGGTTTGTATTGAAGTCAAATTACTCAGAGGAGAAACGGAAACTCGCTGTTCTCCAGGCTACACCATGGTGCTACCCTACAGAATGCTGCTGAGGCTACTGTAGACCTTCATGTTTTCATCAATTATTTGGTGACGTGATTATTTTTAATATAGTTTTATCTAAAAAGGATTAATAGTTTTTACATGTTTTATCATTTTTATTTTTATGAAAATCACAATCATAATTAACATTAACATTAACAATTAAGTCACTTAGCAGACGCTCTTATCTAGAGCGACTTACAAATTGGTGCATTCACCTTATGACATCCAGTGGAACAGCCACTTTACAATAGTGCAACTAAATCTTTTAAGGGGGGGGGGGGGGTGAGAAGGATTACTTTTCAGGTGTCTCCGGAAGGTGGTGATTGACTCCGCTGTCCTGGCGTCGTGAGGGAGTTTCTTCCACCATTGGGGGGGCCAGAGCAGCGAACAGTTTTGACTGGGCTGAGCGGGAACTGTACTTCCTCAGTGGTAGGGAGGCGAGCAGGCCAGAGGTGGATGAACACAGTGCCCTTGTTTGGGTGTAGGGCCTGATCAGAGCCTGGAGGTACTGAGGTGCCGTTCCCCTCACAGCTCCGTAGGCAAGCACCATGGTCTTGTACCGGATGCGAGCTTCAACTGGAAGCCAGTGGAGAGAGCGGAGGAGCGGGGTGACGTGAGAGAACTTGGGAAGGTTGAACACCAGACGGGCTGCGGCGTTCTGGATGAGTTGTAGGGGGTTAATGGCACAGGCAGGGAGCCCAGCCAACAGCGAGTTGCAGTAATCCAGACGGGAGATGACAAGTGCCTGGATTAGGACCTGCGCCGCTTCCTGTGTGAGGCAGGGTCGTACTCTGCGGATGTTGTAGAGCATGAACCTACAGGAACGGGCCACCGCCTTGATGTCAGTTGAGAACGACAGGGTGTTGTCCAGGATCACGCCAAGGTTCTTAGCGCTCTGGGAGGAGGACACAATGGAGTTGTCAACCGTGATGGCGAGATCATGGAACGGGCAGTCCTTCCCCGGGAGGAAGAGCAGCTCCGTCTTGCCGAGGTTCAGCTTGAGGTGGTGATCCGTCATCCACACTGATATGTCTGCCAGACATGCAGAGATGCGATTCGCCACCTGGTCATCAGAAGGGGGAAAGGAGAAGATTAATTGTGTGTCGTCTACATAGCAATGATAGGAGAGACCATGTGAGGTTATGACGGAGCCAAGTGACTTGGTGTATAGCGAGAATAGGAGAGGGCCTAGAACAGAGCCCTGGGGGACACCAGTGGTGAGAGCGCGTGGTGAGGAGACAGATTCTCGCCACGCCACCTGGTAGGAGCGACCTGTCAGGTAGGACGCAATCCAAGCGTGGGCCGCGCCGGAGATTCCCAACTCGGAGAGGGTGGAGAGGAGGATCTGATGGTTCACAGTATCGAAGGCAGCCGATAGGTCTAGAAGGATGAGAGCAGAGGAGAGAGAGTTAGCTTTAGCGGTGCGGAGCGCCTCCGTGATACAGAGAAGAGCAGTCTCAGTTGAATGACTAGTCTTGAAACCTGACTGATTTGGATCAAGAAGGTCATTCTGAGAGAGATAACGGGAGAGCTGGCCAAGGACGGCACGTTCAAGAGTTTTGGAGAGAAAAGAAAGAAGGTATACTGGTCTGTAGTTGTTGACATCGGAGGGATCGAGTGTATGTTTTTTCAGAAGGGGTGCAACTCTCGCTCTCTTGAAGACGGAAGGGACGTAGCCAGCGGTCAGGGATGAGTTGATGAGCGAGGTGAGGTAAGGGAGAAGGTCTCCGGAAATGGTCTGGAGAAGAGAGGAGGGGATAGGGTCAAGCGGGCAGGTTGTTGGGCGGCCGGCCGTCACAAGACGCGAGATTTCATCTGGAGAGAGAGGGGAGAAAGAGGTCAGAGCACAGGGTAGGGCAGTGTGAGCAGAACCAGCGGTGTCGTTTGACTTAGCAAACGAGGATCGGATGTCGTCGACCTTCTTTTCAAAATGGTTGACGAAGTCCTCTGCAGAGAGGGAGGGGGGGGGGGGAGGAGGATTCAGGAGGGAGAAGAAGGTGGCAAAGAGCTTCCTAGGGTTAGAGGCAGATGCTTGGAATTTAGAGTGGTAGAAAGTGGCTTTAGCAGCAGAGACAGAAGAGGAAAATGTAGAGAGGAGGGAGTGAAAGGATGCCAGGTCCGCAGGGAGGCGAGTTTTCCTCCATTTCCGCTCGGCTGCCCGGAGCCCTGTTCTGTGAGCTCGCAATGAGTCGTCGAGCCACGGAGCGGGAGGGGAGGACCGAGCCGGCCTGGAGGATAGGGGGCATAGAGAGTCAAAGGATGCAGAAAGGGAGGAGAGGAGGGTTGAGGAGGCAGAATCAGGAGATAGGTTGGAGAAGGTTTGAGCAGAGGGAAGAGATGATAGGATGGAAGAGGAGAGAGTAGCGGGGGAGAGAGAGCGAAGGTTGGGACGGCGCGATACCATCCGAGTAGGGGCAGTGTGGGAAGTGTTGGATGAGAGCGAGAGGGAAAAGGATACAAGGTAGTGGTCGGAGACTTTGAGGGGAGTTGCTATGAGGTTAGTGGAAGAACAGCATCTAGTAAAGATGAGGTCGAGCGTATTGCCTGCCTTGTGAGTAGGGGGGAAAGGTGAGAGGGTGGGGTCAAAAGAGGGGGAGGTTAAAGTCGCCCAGAACTGTGAGAGGTGAGCCGTCCTCAGGAAAGGAGCTTATCAAGGCATCAAGCTCATTGATGAACTCTCCGAGGGAACCTGGAGGGCGATAAATGATAAGGATGTTAAGCTTGAAAGGGCTGGTAACTGTGACAGCATGGAATTCAAAGGAGGCGATAGACAGATGGGTAAGGGGAGAAAGAGAGAATGACCACTTGGGAGAGATGAGGATCCCGGTGCCACCACCCCGCTGACCAGAAGCTCTCGGTCACTAGTAATCACTAGTTATAACTACACATGGGTGATGATATTACTAGTTTATCTAGCATGTCCTGTCAATGCGGTGCGTATCGTTGCTCCAATGTGTACCTAACCATAAACACCAATGCTTTTCTTAAAATCAATACACAGAAGTATATATTTTTAAACCTGCATATTTAGCTAGAAGCAATCCAGGTTAGCAGGCAATATTAACCAGGTGAAATTGTGTCACTTCTCTTGCGTTCATTGCACTCAGAGTCAGGGTAGATGCAACAGTTTGGGCAGCCTGGCTCATTGCGAACTAATTTGCCAGGACTTTAAGTAATTATGACATAACATTGAAGGTTGTGCAATGTAACAAGAATATTTAGACTTAGGGATGTCACCCGTGAGATAAAATACTGAACGGTTCCGTATTTCACTGAAATAATAAACGTTTTGTTTTCGAAATGATAGTTTCCATATTCGAGCTTGCGAAGAGCTGCTGGCAAAACGCACGAAAGTGCTGTTTGAATGAATGCTTACGAGCCTGCTGCTGCCTACAATCGCTCAGTCAGACTGCTCTATCAGATCATAGACTTAATTATAACATAACACACAGAAATACGAGACTTTGGTCATCAATATGGTCGAATACGGAAACTATCATTTCGAAAACAAAAGGTTGGTGCCCTGGCCCCCCAATGGTGGAACAAACTCCCTCACGACGCCAGGACAGCGGAGTCAATCACCACCTTCCGGAGACACCTGAAACCCCACCTCTTTAAGGAATACCTAGGATAGGATAAGTAATCCCTCTCACCCCCCCCCCCTTAAGTTTTAGATGCACTATTGTAAAGTGACTGTTCCACTGGATGTCATAAGGTGAATGCACCAATTTGTAAGTCGCTCTGGATAAGAGCGTCTGCTAAATGACTTAAATGTAATGTATGTAAATGTTTCCAAACTGCGTTACCCACTCCAGTCAGCAGATGGCGATGAGCGTCTTTCAGGTGATGATTCTTGTGTGACGTATAATGGACTGGACAGACGCTTCTTCAGGAACAACAACACGGATACTATTTCAACCACCTGGGTAGCTTGCTAGCCAACATAAAAGTGAAAGATTGACGCTTTAGACCATCTTAATGTACATTATCTAATCTCAGTGTTTTAAACACAGTTCTGTTGACGTATTAACTGGTTAACTGTAACCTAATTTGCAAACTTTTTAAAGATTGATGCTGAGCCTAGCACCAGGCTATTCGCTAATGCTAACTAGCTAGCTAACATCCCTGACCATGAGTTCATTAAACTACTCATCCCTGCTATAGAAGAGGGGGTCTGATGTTTGGAGAAAGAAGTTCTGGCGCTGAACATTGAAGAAGAGGATGAGGTTACAGTGAAAGAAGAGAAAGAATCATTAAGAATGAAAAAGGAGGAAGAGGAGGCTGTTATAGTGAAGGAAGAAGATGCTGTTATAGTGGAAGAACATTTCAGAATGAAAAAGGAGGAAGAGGAGACTGTTATAGTGAAGGAAGAAGATGCTGTTATAGTGGAAGAACATTTCATAATGAAAAAGGAGGAAGAGGAGGCTGTTATAGTGAAGGAAGAAGATGCTGTTATAGTGGAAGAACATTTCAGAATGAAAAAGGAGGAAGAGGGGGCTGTTATAGTGATAGAAGAGAAAGAACCGTTTAGAGAGGAAGAGGATGCTATCTCAATAAAGGTGAAGAAGGAAGACGTTTTGGCAGTGAAAGAGGAAGAGACAGAATATCAGATTACCACCAGTGAGTACTGTCTTCAACAGGGACACAAACTATGTTGTTGAACTAATGTGTGGTTTTAAAGTGGCATTCTACTGAAGTTCTACACTTGAATATGTTGTTCAGTACTGTAGGAATTGTTAAAGGGTCGATCTGCCATTGGTTCATATATTTTAGGGACTTTACAATTTAATGTTTTGAATTCTCCATGTGGTCTACATTAAAGTTCCCCTCATCTAGTATAACAGGCTTTTAAAATTCAATATTGAAGCATAATCTCTACTTAAAATATCAAAGGGACATATTCATGCCTCTTGTAAGACCCTATGATTTTATTAGACGGTTATAAGTTTACTATTCATTTTGATGTTCTCATTAACACAGGAGAGAGACATGACTATGGTGGATCCTCTGGGGAGCTTCAACAACATCCTGATGCTGACAAGGCAGAGGAGAGTCTCTCCAGATCAGAACACCAGATGGTACAGCTTGGTCTGGTCTAGCATACAGCTTGCTCTCTCTGGGTCTGGGTTTCTGTAAAGCACTTTATGACAACAGTGACATCAGCATCCATAATGATATGTGTCTGTGTCCCCTCTTTATGGTTACCAGGACAACGCTAGCCCTTCCTCCCTCCCGGAGTCCCCGTGTTGTGCCTCTCCCGGTAGCACCTTACTGGTGGGTATGAAGAGGTTGTCTGTGCTGCTGGTGGACTGCAGGAAAACAACTGGGCTGAGTGGAACTGTGGGAGGAGGAGAAGAGAAGAAAGGATCAGATTTGACAGGTCAAAGTAAGTGCTGTAATTTAGTTTGAACAAATAGATCTGCCCACTGGAATCTGTTACCAGGACAACCAGCAGAGTTCTGTTTGTTGACAGGAAGATAGACTGGTATATTTCCACCACAGTAGACAGTTCTGTTAGTTGACATGTAAAACCTTGATGTAAGTTGTTTTAGAGAGAAACCAATCGACCATATAAAACCTTGATGAAAGTTAGATTTAGAGAGAAACCAATAGACCATATAAAACCTAGATGAAAGTTCGCTTTAGAGAGAAAGTTTCAAGATGATCTCATGTAAGGTGCATGTTTTACAAAAACCTTTTCCCAAAAACATAGATGTTACATTGCCTGTCCCAGTCAACCCCCCTCTCTTTACTAGACTGTAAAACAGGAACAAGGCCCTGCATTAAGGACCAAATTGTAATAAATAGAAATGTTTACCAGTTCCATTTAAGGACCAAACAACTGACAGTTGTGCCAAATAAATGTCAAAATAGTTGGCAAGAGATTTTCATTGTACTGATTCCATGGCACATGGTTTATGAATTGACACGCAAAATGACGCCGGATTCAAAGCTTCAATTATTATACAAAATTCTTGCAACCAATATAATGTTATATATGGGGATACAATCTTCCCAGCTCTGCAGATTTTGCTGCGAGAAGGCAGTCATTAGATCATTTATTTTGGTACTGTCCATATGTAGCTCGTTTTTGGTCACATGTCCAGGAATCGCTGAAGAATTGCAACATTTACCTAGAACTAACGCTGCAGATGGCAATACTGGGTCATTTGAAAAGTCCTATTCAATCAATCAATAATATTATAATTATATTAACAAAAATGTTTATCTTTAATTTACAATCTGTAGAAACTATGAGAATTGAAACGTTTAGTACTTTTGTGAAGCATCACAGCACAGTTAAAATATATATGGCAAATGTAAATCCCATATGGATGTTAAGAGACAGATGGGATGGGTTGAATGGAGCTGAAGGGACTGGATGGTGTTAAGAGATAGATGGGAGGGGTGGAATGGAGCTGAAGGGTGGGACTGGATGGTGTTTAGAGACAGAAGGGAGGGGTTGAATTGAGCTGAAGGGACTGGATGGTGTTTAGAGACAGAAGGGAGGGGTTGAAAGGATTGGATGGTGTTTAGAGACAGATAGGAGGGGTTGAATGGAGCTGAAGGGACTGGATGGTGTTAAGAGACAGATGGGAGGGGTTGAATGGAGCTGAAGGGTGGGACTGGATGGTGTTAAGAGACAGATGGGAGGGGTTGAATGGAGCTGAAGGCTGGGACTGGATGGTGTTAACTTGGCTTCTACTGCATTTGCGTAACAGGCAGGCTCCTCGTGGAGTGCAATGAGAGGCAGGTGGTTAGAGCGTTGGACAAGTTAACTGTAAGGTTGCAAGGCAGGATCCCCCGAGCTGACAATGTGAAAATCTAGCATTCTGCCCCTGGACATGGCAGTTAACCCACCGTTCCAAGGCCGTCATTGAAAATAAGAATGCGTTCTTAACTGACTTGCCGAGTTAAATAAAGATTCAATAAAGGTGTAAAAAAAATCTGCAAAATCGCCGCCCAAAACTAACAAACCCGAGATCGGCCCTAATTAATCGGCCATTCAGATGAATCGGCCCACATCTAAGATGGAGTATGTCAGTTTCAATGTTACGGTCTTTGATTCAATTATATTTTTCAAACTCAGGCTGTGTGTGTTTATCTGCGTCATTCCTTGATCATTCCTTGTGGTCCTGTAGCTCAGTTGGTGGAGTATAGTGCTTGTTAAACCAGGGTAGTGGGTTTGATTCCTGGGACCATCCATATGTTAAGTGTTTGCAAACATGACTGCAAATCCCTTTGGATAAAAGTGTCTGCTAAATGACAGAAGGGAGGGGTTGAATTGAGCTGAAGGGACTGGATGGTGTTTAGAGACAGAAGGGAGGGGTTGAAAGGATTGGATGGTGTTTAGAGACAGATAGGAGGGGTTGAATGGAGCTGAAGGGACTGGATGGTGTTAAGAGACAGATGGGAGGGGTTGAATGGAGCTGAAGGGTGGGACTGGATGGTGTTAAGAGACAGATGGGAGGGGTTGAATGGAGCTGAAGGCTGGGACTGGATGGTGTTAACTTGGCTTCTACTGCATTCGCGTAACAGGCAGGCTCCTCGTGGAGTGCAATGAGAGGCAGGTGGTTAGAGCGTTGGACAAGTTAACTGTAAGGTTGCAAGGCAGGATCCCCCGAGCTGACAATGTGAAAATCTAGCATTCTGCCCCTGGACATGGCAGTTAACCCACCGTTCCAAGGCCGTCATTGAAAATAAGAATGCGTTCTTAACTGACTTGCCGAGTTAAATAAAGATTCAATAAAGGTGTAAAAAAAATCTGCAAAATCGCCGCCCAAAACTAACAAACCCGAGATCGGCCCTAATTAATCGGCCATTCAGATGAATCGGCCCACATCTAAGATGGAGTATGTCAGTTTCAATGTTACGGTCTTTGATTCAATTATATTTTTCAAACTCAGGCTGTGTGTGTTTATCTGCGTCATTCCTTGATCATTCCTTGTGGTCCTGTAGCTCAGTTGGTGGAGTATAGTGCTTGTTAAACCAGGGTAGTGGGTTTGATTCCTGGGACCATCCATATGTTAAGTGTTTGCAAACATGACTGCAAATCCCTTTGGATAAAAGTGTCTGCTAAATGGCAGATATATCCACTGATTATACCAAACATTTCGAACACCTTCCTAATATGGAGTTGGACCCTCCCCTTTTCCCCTCAGAATAGCCTCAATTCGTCGGGGCATGGACTCCACAAGGTGTCGAAAGCATTCCACAGGGATGCTGGCCCATGTTGACTCCAATGCTTCCCACAATTGTGCCAAGTTGGCTGGGTGTCCTTTGGGTGCAGTGGGGTCTCCTCAGAGGAGGAAGGGGAGAACCATCGTCCTCAGTTATTTTCAGAAAAATAAAAATGGTAAAATATTTAAAAGTGGTCCTTTTTAGATAAAACTATACTAAATATAATCACGTCACCAAATAATTTATTAAAACATACTATTTTGCATCCTCCTCTGGGTATATTGACCACAATACAAAACCTAGGAGGATTATGGTCCTCAAGGCTTCCATATACTTACACGGTTATTATGACAACTTCCGGAGGACATCCTCCAACCCATCAGAGCTCTTGCAGCATGAACTGACATGATGTCCAACCAATGAAAGGATCAGAGAATGAATATAGTACTGAAAGCATAAGCTACAGCTAGCTAGCACTACAGTGCATAACGTGGTGAGTAGTTGACTAAAAGAGAGAAAAATACAATAGTTGAACAGTTTTGAACAAATTATTTTATTCCAAAATGAAGGAGAAGCGAGAGAGAGATATTTCGTCATTTATTTTCCACTTTCAGTTTCACTTACTTAGCTAGCAAATGCAGCTATCTAGTTTAGTCTACTCAAACACTTGGCTCAAACAAAGGGATGTTATGTTAGCTAGCTGGCTATGACTATCCAACACAACACTGGAACTCTTCCAAGTCAAGGCAAGCTTTTGGTTTTACTAATTTATTGCCACTGGGACCCGCCAAGGTAAGTGCTAAACTGCTTACTGACTGTACACTGTAATGTTACTGCATGATTGTAGCAGGTTTACTAACGAGTTAGTTCTATTAGCTCTGTTGACTATGATGTTATTTTAGCTAATATGGTGACAACAATGTAAGCTGTGTGTAGCAGTTATGAAATGGTTTGGCTTGGAAAGGTTTTTTCTCCTGGTGACATACAGCTGATGTGTTGTGCATTGAAGTACAGAAACAAAGGGAGAAGGTGATAAGAGGAGAGCACATAGATGCAAGAAGGAATACAACGTGTCTGTAATGAAAGTGAACTGTGTTTATGCATGATCAGGGGTGTATTCATTCCGCCGATTCTGTTGACAAACGTTTAAATGGAACAAAACGGGGATAAACATACCTGAATTTGTCCAGTGATATCTCTATTTCAGCTAGATGCAGGCGAGAGTGTGCAAGGCAGTATTGAATGTGTCACTGTCTGTCTATGTGTCACTGTCTGTCATCGCAAAATGTTCTCTCGACCTGTGTGAACCTACATTCTAAACTTTCATTCATAGGCTAGGTTGCTACCTCATGATGGGTATAGGGACAATTAGAGTATCACGTAGTAGCCTAAACCTATTGCTGTTACATTGAACAGGGTGAGTGAAATATGAATGACAGTCCTCCAATATGCTGTAATAGAATTAAGGCCATGCTCAGGAAAAAACAATTTGTCCTACCTCATCTTAAACGGCACAAACCACCACTGTTTGGGTGGTGGACCACTCTTGGTACACATGGGAAACTGTTGAGCTGAAAAACCCAGCAGCGTTGCAGTTCTTGACACAAACCGGCACGCCTGGCACCTACTACCATACCCTGTGCAAAGTAACTTAAATATTTTGTCTTCCCCATTAACTCTCTAAATGGCACACATGCACAATCCATGTCTCATGTCTCAAGGCTTAAAAATCCTTATTTAACCTGTCTCCCCCCTTCATCTACACGGATTGAAGTGCATTTAACTAGTGACATCAGTAAGGGATCATAGCTTTAGCCTGGATTCACCTAGTCTTTCTAAGTCATGGAAGTAGCAGCTGTTCTTAATGTTTTGTCTACCCAGTGTATAGCACTACAGATAATCAAGTGCTATTTGCATGTGATGCGTTTGTTCTGTTGTTTACAGGATGATTTGTATCTTATAGAGCGTGGCTTTAAGGGAATAGTATGGTCACATGTAGATAAAAAAGAATGTGAAAAATTAACAGAGAAAATGTATATCAACACACTACCTATTCATATAAGTATTTATTAGTCATCTACATATTCATATTGAGCTTCTACGTCTGTGTACAGGAATGTATTATTTGGAAGAGAAAATGTATCAGCTTATTGTTAAATAATTATGATGTTCTTTCCAACACAAAAAGTGTAGTAACTATTGTTTCCAAACTGCGTTACCCACTCCAGTCAGCAGATGGCGATGAGCGTCTTTCAGTTGACTCTTCTTGCGTGACGTACAATGGACTGGACGGACGCTTCTTCAGGAACAACAAGGCGCCAACTCTTTTGACCACCTCAGTAGCTTGCTAGCCAACATAAAAGTGAAAGATTGACGCTTTAGACCATCTTAATGTACATTATCTAATCTCAGTGTTTTAAACACAGTTATGTTGACGTATTAATTGTTTAACTGTAACCTAAATTGCAAACTTTTTAAAGATTGATGCTGAGCCTAGCACTAGGCTAGTCGCTAATGCTAACTAGCTAGCTAACATCCCTGACCATGAGCTCACTAAACTACTCATCCCCTGCTAATGAAGAGGAGGTCTGCTGTTTTAATGTACATTAGCTAACCTCAGTGTTTTAAACAAGTTTCGTTTGACATATCAACTGGTTCAATTTGCAAACGTGCATGGCTGTCGTCCCAGAAGGAAGCCTCTTCTAAAGATGATGCACAAGAAAGTCCGCAAACAGTTTGCTGAAGACAAGCAGACTAAGGACATGGATTACTGGAACCATGTCCTGTGGTCTGATGCGTCCAAGAAACGTATTTGGTTAAGATGGTGTCAAGCGTGTGTGATGGCAACCAGGTGAGGAGTACAAAGACAAGTGTGTCTTGCCTCTAGTCAAGCGTGGTGGTGGGAGTGTCATGGTCTGGGGCTGCATGAGTGCTACCGTTACTGGGGAGCTACAGTTTATTGAGGGAAGCATGAATGCCAACATGTACTGTGACATACTGAAGCAGAGCATGATCCCCTGAGGGCAGTATTCCAACATGATAACGACACCAAACACACCTCCAAGACGACCACTGCCTTGCTAAAGAAGCTGAGGGTAATGGTGATGGACTGGCCAAACATGTCTCTAGACCTAAACCCTATTGAGCATCTGTGGGGCATCCTCAAACGGAAGGTGGAGGAGTGCAAGGTCTCTAACATCCACCAGCTCCGTGATGTCGTCATGGAGGAGTGGAAGAGGACTCCAGTGGCAACCTGTGAAGCTCTGGTGAACTCCATGCCCAAGAGGGTTAAGGCAGTGCTGTAAAATGATGGTGGCCACACAAAATATTGACACTTTGGGCCCAATTTGGACATTCTCACTTTTGTTGCCAGCAGTTTAGACATCAATGTGTGTTATTTTGAGGGGACAGCAAATTTACAAGCTCACACTCACTAATTTACATTGTTTCAGAACCACCTGCTCGATAGGAATCCAGCAAAGTCTGTGTCTTGAGTGTCATAGACAACAACAAGGTTGTTTTATCATGTGGCATTTCATTCCCTATTTTTTTTTAAAACACGTGTCTTTGGCAGCAGAAAGACCAGACTGTCATGTTTGTCATTTATTATCATGTCTTGTCCCTGTGCTCCCCATTCTATTCGTTTCCCTCTGCTGGTCTTATTAGGTTCTTTCCCTCTTTCTATCCCTCTCTCTCCCCCTCCCTCTCTCACTCTCTCGCTCTCTCTTCTCTCTATCGTTCCGTTCCTGCTCCCAGCTGTTCCTATTCCCCTAATCATCATTTAGTCTTCCCACACCTGTTCCCGATCCTTTCCCCTGATTGGAGTCCCTATTTATTCCTTTGTGTTCCGTTCCTGTCCTGTCGGTTCCTTGTTTAGAATTCACCGTGCTGTGATTGTGTATCGCCCTGTCCTGTCGTGTTTTTTGCCTTCATCAGATGCTGCGTGTGAGCAGGTGTCTCTGTCAACTACGGCCTGCGCCTACCCGAAGCGACCTGCAGTCTGTGGCCGCTTCTCCTGTTATTCCCCTCTACAGACTAGAGGATTTCTGTTATTCCCTGTTTGGACTTGAATAAACTCTGTTTCTGTTAAGTCGCTTTTGGGTCCTCTTTCACCTGCATGACAGAAGGAACCGACCAAGGAATGGACCCAGCGACTTCAGACGCTCGTTACACTGCCGTCGAGATCCAAGGAGCCATGCTCGGCAGACACGAGCAGGAATTGTCTGCTGCTCGCCATGCCGTGGAGAACCTGGCCGCTCAGGTTTCCGACCTCTCTGGACAGTTCCAGAGTCTACGTCTCGTGCCACCTGTTACTTCCTGGCCTGCCGAGCCTCCAGAACCTAGGGTTAATAACCCACCTTGCTACTCCGGGCAGCCCACTGAGTGCCGCTCCTTTCTCACGCAGTGTGAGATTGTGTTCTCTCTCCAACCCAACACATACTCTAGAGAGAGAGCTCGGGTTGCTTACGTCATTTCACTCCTTACTGGCCGGGCTCGAGAATGGGGCACAGCTATCTGGGAGGCAAGGGCTGATTGCTCTAACAAGTTCCAGAACTTTAAAGAGGAGATGATTCGGGTTTTTGACCGTTCAGTTTTTGGTGGGGAGGCTTCTAGGGCCCTGGCTTCCTTATGCCAAGGTGAACGGTCCATAACGGATTATTCTATTGAGTTTCGCACCCTTGCTGCCTCTAGTGAGTGGAACGAGCCGGCGCTGCTCGCTCGTTTTCTGGAGGGACTCCACGCAGTGGTTAAGGATGAGATTCTCTCCCGGGAGGTTCCTTCAGATGTGGACTCTTTGATTGCTCTCGCCATCCGCATAGAACGACGGGTAGATCTTCGTCACCGGGCTCGTGGAAGAGAGCTCGCATCAACAGTGTTTCCCTGCTCCGCATCGCAACCATCTCCCTCCTCTGGCTTTGAGACTGAGCCCATGCAGCTGGGAGGGATTCGCATCTCGACTAAGGAGAGGGAACGGAGGATCACCAACCGCCTGTGCCTCTATTGCGGAGTTGCTGGACATTTTGTTAATTCATGTCCAGTAAAAGCCAGAGCTCATCTGTAAGCGGAGGGCTACAGGTGAGCGCAACTACTCAAGTCTCTCCATCAAAATCCTGTACTACTTTGTCGGTCCATCTACGCTGGACCGGTTCGGGTGCTACATGTAGTGCCTTGATAGACTCTGGGGCTGAGGGTTGTTTCATGGACGAAGCATGGGTTCGGAAACATGACATTCCTTTCAGAGAGTTAGAGAAACCTACGCCCATGTTCGCCTTAGATGGTAGTCATCTTCCCAGTATCAGATTTGAGACACTACCTTTAACCCTCACAGTATCTGGTAACCACAGTGAGACTATTTCTTTTTGATTTTCCGTTCACCGTTTACACCTGTTGTTTTGGGTCATCCCTGGCTAGTATGTCATAATCCTTCTATTAATTGGTCTAGTAATTCTATCCTATCCTGGAACGTTTCTTGTCATGTGAAGTGTTTAATGTCTGCCATCCCTCCCGTTTCTTCTGTCCCTACTTCTCAGGAGGAACCTGGCGATTTGACAGGAGTGCCGGAGGAATATCATGATCTGCGCACGGTCTTCAGTCGGTCCCGAGCCAACTCCCTTCCTCCTCACCGGTCGTATGATTGTAGTATTGATCTCCTTCCGGGGACCACTCCTCCTCGAGGTAGACTATACTCTCTGTCGGCTCCCGAACGTAAGGCTCTCGAGGATTATTTGTCTGTGTCTCTTGACGCCGGTACCATAGTGCCTTCTTCCTCTCCGGCCGGGGCGGGGTTCTTTTTGTTAAGAAGAAGGACGGTACTCTGCGCCCCTGCGTGGATTATCGAGGGCTGAATGACATAACGGTTAAGAATCGTTATCCGCTTCCCCTATGTCATCAGCCTTCGAGATTCTGCAGGGAGCCAGGTGCTTTACTAAGTTGGACCTTCGTAACGCTTACCATCTCGTGCGCATCAGAGAGGGGGACGAGTGGAAAACGGCGTTTAACACTCCGTTAGGGCATTTTGAGTACCGGGTTCTGCCGTTCGGTCTCGCCAATGCGCCAGCTGTTTTTCAGGCATTAGTTAATGATGTTCTGAGAGACATGCTGAACATCTTTGTTTTTGTCTATCTTGACGATATCCTGATTTTTTCTCCGTCACTCGAGATTCATGTTCAGCACGTTCGACGTGTTCTACAGCGCCTTTTAGAGAATTGTCTCTACGTAAAGGCTGAGAAGTGCTCTTTTCATGTCTCCTCCGTTACTTTTCTCGGTTCCGTTATTTCCGCTGAAGGCATTCAGATGGATTCCGCTAAGGTCCAAGCTGTCAGTGATTGGCCCGTTCCAAGGTCACGTGTCGAGTTGCAGCGCTTTTTAGGTTTCGCTAATTTCTATCGGCGTTTCATTCGTAATTTCGGTCAAGTTGCTGCCCCTCTCACAGCTCTTACTTCTGTCAAGACGTGTTTTAAGTGGTCCGGTTCCGCCCAGGGAGCTTTTGATCTTCTAAAAGAACGTTTTACGTCCGCTCCTATCCTCGTTACTCCTGACGTCACTAGACAATTCATTGTCGAGGTTGACGCTTCAGAGGTAGGCGTGGGAGCCATTCTATCCCAGCGCTTCCAGTCTGACGATAAGGTTCATCCTTGCGCTTATTTTTCTCATCGCCTGTCGCCATCTGAGCGCAACTATGATGTGGGTAACCGTGAACTGCTCGCCATCCGCTTAGCCCTAGGCGAATGGCGACAGTGGTTGGAGGGGGCGACCGTTCCTTTTGTCGTTTGGACAGACCATAAGAACCTTGAGTACATCCGTTCTGCCAAACGACTTAATGCCCGTCAAGCTCGTTGGGCGTTGTTTTTCGCTCGTTTCGAGTTTGTGATTTCTTACCGTCCGGGTAGCAAGAACACCAAGCCTGATGCCTTATCCCGTCTGTTTAGTTCTTCTGTGGCTTCTACTGATCCCGAGGGGATTCTTCCTTATGGGCGTGTTGTCGGGTTAACAGTCTGGGGAATTGAAAGACAGGTTAAGCAAGCACTCACGCACACTGCGTCGCCGCGCGCTTGTCCTAGTAACCTCCTTTTCGTTCCTGTTTCCACTCGTCTGGCTGTTCTTCAGTGGGCTCACTCTGCCAAGTTAGCTGGTCATCCCGGTGTTCGAGGCACTCTTGCGTCTATTCGCCAGCGCTTTTGGTGGCCGACTCAGGAGCGTGACACGCGCCGTTTCGTGGCTGCTTGTTCGGACTGCGCGCAGACTAAGTCGGGTAACTCTCCTCCTGCCGGTCGTCTCAGACCGCTCCCCATTCCTTCTCGACCATGGTCTCACATCGCCTTAGACTTCATTACCGGTCTGCCTTTGTCTGCGGGGAAGACTGTGATTCTTACGGTTGTCGATAGGTTCTCTAAGGCGGCACATTTCATTCCCCTCGCTAAACTTCCTTCCGCTAAGGAGACGGCACAAATCATTATTGAGAATGTATTCAGAATTCATGGCCTCCCGTTAGACGCCGTTTCAGACAGAGGCCCGCAATTCACGTCACAGTTTTGGAGGGAGTTCTGTCGTTTGATTGGTGCGTCCGTCAGTCTCTCTTCCGGGTTTCATCCCCAGTCTAACGGTCAAGCAGAGAGGGCCAATCAGACGATTGGTCGCATACTACGCAGCCTTTCTTTCAGAAACCCTGCGTCTTGGGCAGAACAGCTCCCCTGGGCAGAATACGCTCACAATTCGCTTCCTTCGTCTGCTACCGGGTTATCTCCGTTTCAGAGTAGTCTGGGTTACCAGCCTCCTCTGTTCTCATCCCAGCTTGCCGAGTCCAGCGTTCCCTCCGCTCAAGCGTTTGTCCAACGTTGTGAGCGCACCTGGAGGAGGGTGAGGTCTGCACTTTGCCGTTACAGGGCACAGACGGTGAGAGCCGCCAATAAACGCAGGATTAAGAGTCCAAGGTATTGTTGCGGCCAGAGAGTGTGGCTTTCCACTCGCAACCTTCCTCTTACGACAGCTTCTCGTAAGTTGACTCCGCGGTTCATTGGTCCGTTCCGTGTCTCCCAGGTCGTCAATCCTGTCGCTGTGCGACTGCTTCTTCCGCGACATCTTCGTCGCGTCCATCCTGTCTTCCATGTCTCCTGTGTTAAGCCCTTTCTTCGCACCCCGTTCGTCTTCCCTCCCCCTCCCGTCCTTGTCGAGAGCGCACCTATTTACAAGGTACATAAGATCATGGACATGCGTTCTCGGGACGGGGTCACCAATACTTAGTGGATTGGGAGGGTTACGGTCCTGAGGAGAGGAGTTGGGTTCCGTCTCGGGACGTGCTGGACCGTTCACTCATCGATGATTTCCTCCGTTGCCGCCAGGATTCCTCCTCGAGTGCGCCAGGAGGCGCTCGGTGAGTGGGGGGGTACTGTCATGTTTGTCATTTATTATCATGTCTTGTCCCTGTGCTCCCCATTCTATTCGTTTCCCTCTGCTGGTCTTATTAGGTTCTTTCCCTCTTTCTATCCCTCTCTCTCCCCCTCCCTCTCTCACTCTCTCGCTCTCTCTTCTCTCTATCGTTCCGTTCCTGCTCCCAGCTGTTCCTATTCCCCTAATCATCATTTAGTCTTCCCACACCTGTTCCCGATCCTTTCCCCTGATTGGAGTCCCTATTTATTCCTTTGTGTTCCGTTCCTGTCCTGTCGGTTCCTTGTTTAGAATTCACCGTGCTGTGATTGTGTATCGCCCTGTCCTGTCGTGTTTTTTGCCTTCATCAGATGCTGCGTGTGAGCAGGTGTCTCTGTCAACTACGGCCTGCGCCTACCCGAAGCGACCTGCAGTCTGTGGCCGCTTCTCCTGTTATTCCCCTCTACAGACTAGAGGATTTCTGTTATTCCCTGTTTGGACTTGAATAAACTCTGTTTCTGTTAAGTCGCTTTTGGGTCCTCTTTCACCTGCATGACACAGACTCAGAGGAACCAGAGCCAGGGACGTCCAAACCAGCAAGACGACACCAGTGCTCCCACTGTGGAAAGGGCTGTAACCGGTTATGGGACGTGAAACAACATGAGAAAATACACACAGGGGAGAAGCCTTACCATTGCTCCCAGTGTGGAAAGAGTTTTAACCAGAAAGCACACCTGAAAGCTCATGAGAGAATACACACAGGGGAGAAGCCTTACCACTGCTCCCAGTGTGGAAAGTGTTTCAACCGGCCCGGGCATCTGAAACTGCACGAGAGAATACACACAGGGGAGAAGCCTTATCACTGCTCCCGGTGTGGAAATAGTTTTGACAATTTAGGGAAACTGAAACGACATGAGAGAATACACACAGGGAAGAAGCCTTATCACTGCTCCCAGTGTGGAAAGAGTTTTATCGGTTTAGGGAAACTGAAACGACATGAGAGAATACACACAGGGGAGAAGCCTTACCACTGCTCCCAGTGTGGAACGGGTTTTAATGAGAAATCAAACCTGAAAGTTCACGAGAGAATACACACAGGGGCGAAGCCTTACCACTGCTCCCAGTGTGGAAAGAGTTTTAACAATTTAGGGTCCTGATTAGTGGATTGGGAGGGTTACGGTCCCTGAGGAGAGGAGTTGGGTTCCGTCTCGGGGTGTCTGGACCCGTTCACCATCGATGATTTCCTCCGTTGCCGCTTGAGATTCCTCCTCGAGTGCGCCAGGAGGCGCTCGGTGAGTGGGGGGTACTGTCATGTTTGTCATTTATTATCATGTCTTGTCCCTGTGCTCCCATTCTATTCGTTTCCCTCTGCTGGTCTTATTTGGTTCTTTCCCTCTTTCTATCCCTCTCTCTCCCCTCCCTCTCTCACTCTCTCGCTCTCTCTTCTCTCTATCGTTCCGTTCCTGCTCCCAGCTGTTCCTATTCCCCTAATCATCATTTAGTCTTCCCACACCTGTTCCCGATCCTTTCCCCTGATTAGAGTCCCTATTTATTCCTTTGTGTTCCGTTCCTGTCCCGTCGGTTCCTTGTTTAGTATTCACCATGCTGTGATTGCGTTTCGCCCCTGTCCTGTCGTGTTTTTGCTGTGATTGTGTATCGCCCCTGTCCTGTCGTGTTTTTTGCCTTCATCAGATGCTGCGTGTGAGCAGGTGTCTCTGTCAACTACGGCCTGCGCCTACCGGCGACCTGCAGTCTGTGGCCGCTTCTCCTGTTATTCCCCTCTACAGACTAGAGGATTTCTGTTATTCCCTGTTTGGACTTGAATAAACTCTGTTTCTGTTAAGTCGCTTTTGGGTCCTCTTTCACCTGCATGACAGGTACGGCTTCTAGGGGGACCGGAGGAGTGTCCTCCTGCACCAGTTGTGGTCGACGAGGGCACACGTCCGACCGGTGCTGGAGGAACTCTTCTAGGAGTCGGGAGAACAGGCAGAACACTGCTCGATCACCCCAGGTGAGTAAGCACCAAACTCATTCAGAGCTTCCTGTCGGTCATGTGTTTGTATTGATGTCTTTCCCTGGGTTTTCCCCCTCTCTACAGCATAAAGCGCTAGTCGATTCAGGCGCAGCTGGGAATTTTATGGATCGTGGGCTTGCATTAAGGCTAGGGATTCCCCTGGTGTCGTTAGATCAACCTTTCCCCGTGCACTCCTTAGATAGCCGACCATTAGGGTCAGGAGTAATTAGGGAGGCTACGGTGCCGCTGGACATGGTAACGCAGGGTGATCATAAGGAGCAGATTAGCCTGTTCCTTATAGATTCACCTGCGTTTCCAGTGGTGTTGGGGTTCCCTGGTTAGCTCAACACAGCCCGGTGATTTTCTGGCGACAGGGGCTCTTAAGGGTGGTCAGAGGAGTGTTCAGGTAGGTGTATAGGATTTGCCGTTGGTGCGACTACGGTGGAGAGTCCAGACCAAGTTTCCACCGTGCGCATTCCCTCTGAATATGCCGATTTGGCTATCGCCTTCAGTAAAGGGAGGGCGACCAAATTACCACCTCATCGTCGAGAGGACTGCGCGATAAACCTTCTGGAAAAATGCTGCACTTCCTAGGAGTCACGTTTATCCATTGTCCCAGGAGGAGTGTCATGTTTTGTCTTAGATTGTCTTGTCATTTTGCTTTTCCCTCTGTTCACTTTCCCCCTGCTGGTCTTTTTAGGTTCGTTCCCCTTTTTCTCTCTCCCTTCCTCTCTCTCTTCTCTCTATCGTTCCGTTCCTGCTCCCAGCTGTTCCTATTCCCCTAATCAATCATTTAGTCTTCCCACACCTGTTCCTTATCTTTTCCCCTGATTAGAGTCCCTATTTCTTCCCTTGTTTTCCGTTCCTGTCCTGTCGGATCCTTGTCTATTGTTCACCGTGCTGTGTTTGTGTATCGCCCTGTCGTGTCGTGTTTCCCTCAGATGCTGCGTGGTGAGCAGGTGTCTGAGTCTGCTAAGTTCAAGTGCCTTCCTAAGGCAACCTGCAGTTCAAGATCAAGTCTCCAGTCGGTTCTCGTCATTACGAGTGGAAATTGTTTTATTTGATTGTATTTTTACTTTACTGGATTAAAGACTCTGTTTTCGCCAAGTCGCTTTTGGGTCCTCATTCACCTGCATAACAGAAGGATCCAACCAAGAATGGACCCAGCGACTATGGATTCTCTCTACTCTACTCTCGAGTTCCAGGGCGCGATGCTCGGCAGACACGAGCAGGAATTGTCTGCTGCTCGGCATGCCGTTGAGACCCTGGTCGCTCAGGTCTCCGACCTCTCAGGACAGTATCAGAGTCTTCGTCTCGTGTCACCAGCTACTTCCGGTTCTTCCGAGCCTCCGGAACCTAGGGTTAATAACCCACCATGTTATTCTGGGCAGCCCACTGAGTGCCGCTCCTTTCTCACCCAGTGGGATATCGTGTTCTCTCTCCAACCCAACACATACTCAAGAGAGAGCTCGGATTGCCTACGTCATATCACTCCTTACTGGTCGGGCTCGGCAGTGGGGCACAGCTATCTGGGAGGCAAGCGCTGAGTGTACTAACAATTATCTGAACTTTAAAGAGGAGATGATAAGGGTTTTGATCGCTCAGTTTTTGGGAAAGAAGCTTCCTGGTCCCTGTCTTCCCTATGTCAAGGTAATCGATCCATAACGGATTACTCTATAGAGTTTCGCACTCTTGCTGCCTCCAGTAACTGGAACGAGCAGGCGTTGCTCGCTCGTTTTCTGGAGGGACTCCACGCTAAGGTTAAGGATGAGATTCTCTCTCGGGAGGTTCCATCCAGCGTGGATTCTTTGATTGAACTTCGCTATTCGCATTGAACGACGGGTAGATCTTCGTCACCGAGCTCATAGAAGAGAGCTCGCGTTAACTGTGTCTCCCCTCTCTCCGACACTACCGTCTTTCCCCACTGACTCAGGTGTTGAGCCCATGCAGCTGGGGGTATTCGCATCTCGACTAAGGAGAGGGACGGAGAATCACCAACCGCCTCTGTCTCTATTGCGGTTCCGCTGGTCATTTTGTCATTTCATGTCCAGTTAAAGGCCAGAGCTCATCAGTAAGCGGAGGGCGACTGATAAGCGCTACTAGACGGTCCTCTCCGTCAAGTACATGTACTACTTTACCGGTCCATCTACGCTGGACCGGATCGGCAGCTTCCTGCAGTGCATTAATAGACTCTGGGGCAGAGGGCTGTTTTATGGACGAAGCCTGGGCGCGAAACATGACATTCCTCTCAGACAGTTAGGGGAGCCCACGGTCATGTTTGCCTTGGATGGTAGTCCTCTCCCCAGTATATTATATGAAACACTACCTTTAACCCTCACTGTATCTGGTAACCATAGTGAGACCATTTCTTTTTGATTTTTTGTTCACCTTTTACACCTGTTGTTTTGGGTCATCCCTGGCTAGTGTGTCATAATCCTTCTTTTGATTGGTCTAGTAATTCTATCCTTTCCTGGAACGTTTCTTGTCATGTGAAGTGTTTAATGTCTGCTATTTCTCCTGTTTGTTCTGTCCCCTCTTCTCAGGAGGAACCTGGTGATTTGACAGGAGTGCCGGAGGAATATCATGGTCTGCGCACGGTCTTCCAGTCGGTCCATAACCAACTCCCTTCCTCCTCACCGGTCGTATGATTGTTGTTCTGATCTCTTTAAGAAGCGTTTTGCATCCGCTCCTATCCTTGTTGCACCTGACGTCACTAAACAGTTTATTGTTGAGGTTGTGCGTCGGGGAGTGGGCGTGGGAGCCATTCTGTCCCAGCGCTCCGATACTGACGATGGGGTCCACCCTTGTGCGTATTTTTCTCATCGCCTGTCACCGTCGGAACGTAACTATAATGTGGCTAACCGCGAACTGCTCGCCATCCGTTTAGCCCTAGGCAAATGGCGACAGTGGTTGGAGGGGGCGACCGTTCCTTTTGTCGTTTGGACTGACCAAAAGAACCTTGAGTACATCCGTTATGCCAAACGACTGAATGCGCGTCATGCTCGTTGGGCGTTATTTTTCGCTCGTTTCGAGTTCGTTATTTCTTATTGCCCGGGTACTAAGAACACCAAGCCTCATGCTTTATCCCGTCTCTTTAGTTCTTCTGTGGCTTCTACCGATCCCGAGGGGATCCTTCCTGTTGGGCGTGTTGTCGGGTTGACTGTCTGGGGAATTGAGAGACAGGTTAAGCAAGCACTCACGCACACTGCGTCGCCCGCCGCTTGTCCTAGTAACCTTCTTTTCGTTCCTGTTTCTACTCGTCTGGCTGTTCTTCAGTGGGCTCACTCTGCCAAGTTAGCTGGCCATCCCGGCGTTCGAGGTACTCTTGCTTCTATTTGCCAGCGGTTTTGGTGGCCTACTCAGGAGCGTGACACGCGCCGTTTCGTGGCTGCGTGTTCAGACTGCGCGCAGAAGTCTGGTAATTTTTTTTCTGCTTCTGCTCCTGGTCTTGCTGGGTCTCAGTCTGTTCCCTGCCATCGCATCTCTCCTGTTCTTGTTCCTGCCCTTGCTGTGTCTTAGTCTGTCCCTAGTTGTTACTCTCCTGGCCTGTTTGGTCCTGTTTGCTCTTAAGCTTTCAGTTCTCTACCCGTGTCTCATTTTTTTTTTTTTTTTTAGAGTAGTACCCTAGTTTCCCTTTTTATCGTTTTTCGTTACGGTCCTGAGGAGAGGAGTTGGGTTCTTTCTCGAGACGTGCTGGACCGTTTGATCTATGATTTCCTCCGTTGCCGCCAGTGTTCCTCCTCGAGAGCGCCAGGAGGCGCTCGGTGAGTGGGGGGGTACTGTCATGTTTTGTCTTAGATTGTCTTGTCATTTTGCTTTTCCCTCTGTTCACTTTCCCCCTGCTGGTCTTTTTAGGTTCGTTCCCCTTTTTCTCTCTCCCTTCCTCTCTCTCTTCTCTCTATCGTTCCGTTCCTGCTCCCAGCTGTTCCTATTCCCCTAATCAATCATTTAGTCTTCCCACACCTGTTCCTTATCTTTTCCCCTGATTAGAGTCCCTATTTCTTCCCTTGTTTTCCGTTCCTGTCCTGTCGGATCCTTGTCTATTGTTCACCGTGCTGTGTTTGTGTATCGCCCTGTCGTGTCGTGTTTCCCTCAGATGCTGCGTGGTGAGCAGGTGTCTGAGTCTGCTAAGTTCAAGTGCCTTCCTAAGGCAACCTGCAGTTCAAGAGTCTCCAGTCGGTTCTCGTCATTACGAGTGGAAATTGTTTTATTTGATTGTATTTTTACTTTACTGGATTAAAGACTCTGTTTTCGCCAAGTCGCTTTTGGGTCCTCATTCACCTGCATAACAAGGAGACAGTTGCGATGGAAACATATGTTTCCGAATCGCTGGGACAGGGGTACATTCAGCCCTCCATATCACCCGTTTCCTCAAGTTTCTTTTTTGAGAAGAAGAAGGATGGAGGTCTGCGTCCGTGTGTTGATTATAGAGATCTAAATTCAATTTCAGTGGGGTTTAGTTACCCACTACCTCTCATCACTACGGCAATGGAATCATTTCACGGGGCACAATTCTTCACAAAACTGGACCTGAGGAGCGCGTATAATCTGGTACGTATCCGGGGAGGAGATGAGTGGAAAACCGCATTTAGTACTACTTCTGGTCATTATGAGTACCGTGTCATGCCATACGGTTTGAAGAATGCTCCAGCCGTTTTCCAATCCTTTGTAGATGAGATTCTCCGAGACCTGCTCAGTCAGGGAGTGGTAGTGTACATTGATGACATCTTGATCTATTCTGCCACAGGCGCGGAGCTTGTGTCTCTGGTGCGTAAGGTACTTGGGCGACTACTGGAGCATGACCTGTATTGCAAGGCGGAGAAATGTGAGTTTTTCAAACAGTCCGTTTCCTTCCTGGGGTATCGTATTTCCACCTCCGGGGTGGTAATGGAGGATGATCGCGTTACAGCCGTGCGTAATTGGCCGACTCCGACCACGGTGAAAGAAGTGCAGCGGTTTTTAGGGTTTGCCAATTACTACCGGAGGTTTATCCAGGGTTTTGGTCAGGTGGCTGCTCCCATCACCTCACTGCTGAAGGGAGGACCGGTGCGCTTGCGCTGGTCAGCAGAGGCGGGCAGGGCTTTCAGTCGTCTGAAGGAGCTGTTCACCAATGCGCCCGTGTTGACGCATCCGGATCCCTCTTTAGCGTTCATAGTGGAGGTGGATGCGTCCGAGGCTGGGGTTGGAGCCGTGCTGTCCCAACGCTCGGGCGTGCCATCCAAACTCCGCCCCTGTGCTTTCTTTTCGAGCAAACTCAGCCCAGCGGAGCGAAACTATGATGTGGGGGACCGGGAGTTGTTAGCTGTAGTCAAGGCTCTGAAGGTGTGGAGACATTGGCTTGAGGGGCTAAATACCCTTTTCTCATCTGGACTGACCATCGTAATCTCGAGTACATCCGGGAAGCTAAGAGACTAAATCCACGTCAGGCTAGATTGGCCATGTTTTTTACTAGGTTCCAGTTTACCCTCACATATCGGCCAGGCTCCCAAAACACCAAAGCTGGCCACTGTCTCGCCTCTATGATACAGAGGAACGGTCAGTAGAGCCAACTCCCATCATTCCACCGTCATGTCTTGTGGCACCGGTGGTATGGGAGGTAGATGCTGAGATAGAGAGGGCCTCACGGTCAGAGCCGGCTCCTCCTAACTGTCCAGTAGGGACCAAGTACGTGCCGAGGGTGGTCCGGGACAAGCTAATTAGGTGGGCTCATACTCTTCCCTCCTCGGGTCATCCTGGTATCAAGAGGACAGTGCAGAGTCTGAGAGGGAAATACTGGTGGCCCACACTGGCTAAAGACGTGAGATTTTATGTCTCCTCCTGCTCAGTGTGTGCTCAGAGCAAGGCTCCTCGGCACCTACCTAGAGGGAAATTACAACCCCTCCCCGTTCCACAACGGCCGTGGACACATTTTGTCAGTGGATTTTCTTACCGACCTTCCCCCGTCCCAGGGAAGTACTACGATCCTTGTTGTTGTGGATCGGTTTTCTAAGTCCTGTCGTCTTATTCCGTTGCCCGGACTTCCTACGGCCCTGCAGACTGCTGAGGCTTTGTTTACCCATGTCTTCCGGCACTATGGGGTGCCTGAAGACATCGTCTCTGATCGGGGTCCCCAATTCACGTCCAGAGTGTGGAGGGCGTTTATGGAGAGACTGGGGGTCTCGGTTAGCTTAACCTCAGGTTTTCACCCGAGAGTAATGGGCAGGTGGAGCGTGTTAACCAGGATGTGGGCAGGTTTCTGCGGTCCTACTGTCGGGACCGGCCTGGTGAGTGGGCAAGGTATGTTCCATGGGCCGAACTAGCCCAGAACTCCTTACGCCACTCCTCTACTAACTTGTCTCCTTTTGAGTGTGTGTTAGGTTACCAGCCGGTCCTGGCTCCATGGCATCAGAGTCAGACCGAGGCTCCTGCGGTGGAGGAATGGGTACAGCGCTCCAAGGACACCTGGAAAGCCGTTTAGGACTCATTACGGTTAGCGGGAGAATGGCAGAAGAGGAGCGCTGACCAGCACCACAGTGAGACCCCCGTGTTTGCACCGGGGGACAGGGTCTGGCTCTCGACCCGAAACCTGTCCCTCCGCCTGCCCTGTCGGAAGCTGGGGCCGCAGTGTGTGGGGCCGTTCAAACTCCTGAGGAGAATAAACGAGGTGTGTTATAGGTTACAACTTCCTAGGTATTACCGTATTAACCCCTCGTTTCATGTGTCTCTCCTCAGGCCGGTGGTGAGCTGCCAGACTGCATGGAGCAGCCAGAGCTGCCAGACTGCATGGAGCAGCCAGAGCTGCCAGACTGCATGGAGCAGCCAGAGCTGCCAGACTGCATGGAGCAGCCAGAGCTGCCAGACTGCATGGAGCAGCCAGAGCTGCCAGACTGCATGGAGCAGCCAGAGCTGCCAGTCTGCATGGAGCAGCCAGAGCTGCCAGACTGCATGGAGCAGCCAGAGCTGCCAGACTGCATGGAGCAGCCAGAGCTGCCAGACTGCATGGAGCAGCCAGAGCTGCCAGACTGCATGGAGCAGCCAGAGCTGCCAGTCTGCATGGAGCAGCCAGAGCTGCCAGACTGCATGGAGCAGCCAGAGCTGCCAGACTGCATGGAGCAGCCAGAGCTGCCAGACTGCATGGAGCAGCCAGAGCTGCCAGTCTGCATGGAGCAGCCAGAGCAGCTAGATCCGCCAGTCAGCCATGATCTTCCAGATCTGCCAGTCAACCAGATTCTTCCAGATCTGCCAGTCAACCAGACTCTTCCAGATCTGCCAGTCAACCAGACACTTCTAGATCTGCCAGTCAACCAGACACTTCCAGATCCACCAGCCAGCCAAGATCTGCCGGAGCCAACTACCTGCCTGAGCTTCATCTCAGTACTGGGCTTGCTCTCAGTAGTGGGCTTCCTCTCAGTACTGGGCTTCCCCTCAGTACTGGGCTTCCCCTCAGTCCCGAGCTGCCCCTCAGTCCCGAGCTGCCCCTCAGTCCCGAGCTTCCCCTCAGTCCCGAGCATCCCCTCAGTCCCGAGCTTCCCCTCAGTCCCGAGCTGCCTCAGTCCCGAGCTGCCCCTCAGTCCCGAGCTGCCCCTCAGTCACGAGCTGCCCCTCAGTCCAGTGGGGTTCTGGGTGAGGACTACTAGGCCATGGTCGGCGGCGAGGGTGGACTATCCCAGGACGCAAGGGGGAGGAACTAAGACATTTATGGAGTGGGGTCCACGTCCCGAGCCGGATCCGCCACCATGGACAGACGCCCACCCGGAGCCTTCCTATGATTTTGAGGTGCGTCCGGGAGTCCGCACCTTAGGGGGGGTTCTGTCACGCCTTGGTCTTAGTATTTTGTGTTTCCTTTAATTATTTGTTCAGGCCAGGGTGTGACATGGGTTTATTGTGTTGTTGTATTGTTTTTTTTGTAGGCATTGGGATTGTGGCTGATTAGGGGTGTCTAGCATAGGCTTGGCTGCCTGAGGCGGTTCTCAATCAGAGTTAGGTGATTCTCGTTGTCTCTGATTGGGAACCATATTTAGGTAGCCTGGGTTTCACTGTGTATTTTGTGGGTGATTGTTCCTGTCTATGTGTTAGTGTTTACCAGATAGGCTGTAATAGGTTTCTCGTTTCGTTTGTTGTTTTTGCATATATTTAGTTATTTCATGTGTTCTGTCTTCTCAAACCTGTATTCTGTCTTCTCAAACCTGTGTTCTGTCTTCTGTCTTCTCAAACCTGTATTCTGTCTTCTCAAACCTGTATTCTGTCTTCTCAAACCTGTGTTCTGTCTTCTTCTCAAACCTGTCTTCTTCAAACCTGTATTCTGTCTTCTCAAACCTGTATTCTGTCTTCTCAAACCTGTGTTCTGTCTTCTCAAACCTGTATTCTGTCTTCTCAAACCTGTGTTCTGTCTTCTGTCTTCTCAAACCTGTATTCTGTCTTCTCAAACCTGTATTCTGTCTTCTCAAACCTGTGTTCTGTCTTCTCAAACCTGTATTCTGTCTTCTCAAACCTGTATTCTGTCTTCTCAAACCTGTATTCTGTCTTCTCAAACCGTTCTGCAGAACAAAATTGT
>NC_060184.1:83866670-83914170 GCF_021184085.1 Oncorhynchus gorbuscha
AATGTCATTGATATACAGCACTACACCCTGCCCAGCAGGTCCCTGAAAATCTCGTCTACAAAGGATTAGAAGACTGATGGAGTATTCATCAACCCGTATGGCATGACTGTCATGCAGGTGAATGAGGACCCAAAAGCGACTTGGCGAAAACAGAGTATTTAATCCAGAATAAACTTTACAAAACAAAAAGCATAATACTACACGTAAAGACGAGAACAGACTGGAGACTTGATCGAGAACTGCAGGTTGCCTCGGGAAGGCACTTGAACCTAGCAGACTCAGACACCTGCTCACCACGCAGCATCTGAGGGAAACACGACACGACAGGGCAAAACATAGACACAGCACGGTGAATTATATATGAGGATCCGACAGGGCAGGTACGGGAAACAAGGAGAGAAATAGGGACTCTAATCAGGGAAAAGGATCGGGAACAGGTGTGGGAAGACTAAATGATGATTAGGGGAATAGGAACAGCTGGGAGCAGGAACGGAACGATAGAGAGAAGAGAGAGCGAGAGAGTGAGAGAGGGAGGGGGAGAGAGAGGGATAGAAAGAGGGAAAGAACCTAATAAGACCAGCAGAGGGAAACGAATAGAATGGGAAGCACAGGGACAAGACATGATAATAAATGACAAAACATGACAGTACCCCCCACTCACCGAGCGCCTCCTGGCGCACTCGAGGAGGAATCCTGGCGGCAACGGAGGAAATCATCAATGAGTGAACGGTCCAGCACGTCCCGAGACGGAACCCAACTCCTCTCCTCAGGACCGTAACCCTCCCAATCCACTAAGTATTGGTGACCCCGTCCCGAGAACGCATGTCCATGATCTTATGTACCTTGTAAATAGGTGCGCTCTCGACAAGGACGGGAGGGGGAGGAAGACGAACGGGGTGCGAAGAAAGGGCTTAACACAGGAGACATGGAAGACAGGATGGACGCGACGAAGATGTTGCGGAAGAAGCAGTCGCACAGCGACAGGATTGACGACCTGGGAGACACGGAACGGACCAATGAACCGCGGAGTCAACTTACGAGAAGCTGTCGTAAGAGGAAGGTTGCGAGTGGAAAGCCACACTCTCTGGCCGCAACAATACCTAGGACTCTTAATCCTGCGTTTATTGGCGGCTCTCACAGTCTGTGCCCTGTAGCGGCAAAGTGCAGACCTCACCCTCCTCCAGGTGCGCTCACAACGTTGGACAAACGCTTGAGCGGAGGGAACGCTGGACTCGGCAAGCTGGGAAGAGAAAAGAGGAGGCTGGTAACCCAGACTACTCTGAAACGGAGATAACCCGGTAGCAGACGAAGGAAGCGAGTTGTGAGCGTATTCTGCCCAGGGGAGCTGTTCTGCCCAAGACGCAGGGTTTCTGAAAGAAAGGCTGCGTAGTATGCGACCAATCGTCTGATTGGCCCTCTCTGCTTGACCGTTAGACTGGGGATGAAACCCGGAAGAGAGACTGACGGACGCACCAATCAAACGACAGAACTCCCTCCAAAACTGTGACGTGAATTGCGGGCCTCTGTCTGAAACGGCGTCTAACGGGAGGCCATGAATTCTGAACACATTCTCGATAATGATTTGTGCCGTCTCCTTAGCGGAAGGAAGTTTAGCGAGGGGAATGAAATGTGCCGCCTTAGAGAACCTATCGACAACCGTAAGAATCACAGTCTTCCCCGCAGACAAAGGCAGACCGGTAATGAAGTCTAGGGCGATGTGAGACCATGGTCGAGAAGGAATGGGGAGCGGTCTGAGACGACCGGCAGGAGGAGAGTTACCCGACTTAGTCTGCGCGCAGTCCGAACAAGCAGCCACGAAACAGCGCGTGTCACGCTCCTGAGTCGGCCACCAAAATCGCTGGCGAATAGACGCAAGAGTGCCTCGAACACCGGGATGACCAGCTAACTTGGCAGAGTGAGCCCACTGAAGAACAGCCAGACGAGTGGAAACAGGAACGAAAAGGAGGTTACTAGGACAAGCGCGCGACGCAGTGTGCGTGAGTGCTTGCTTAACCTGTCTTTCAATTCCCCAGACTGTCAACCCGACAACACGCCCATAAGGAAGAATCCCCTCGGGATCAGTAGAAGCCACAGAAGAACTAAACAGACGGGATAAGGCATCAGGCTTGGTGTTCTTGCTACCCGGACGGTAAGAAATCACAAACTCGAAACGAGCGAAAAACAACGCCCAACGAGCTTGACGGGCATTAAGTCGTTTGGCAGAACGGATGTACTCAAGGTTCTTATGGTCTGTCCAAACGACAAAAGGAACGGTCGCCCCCTCCAACCACTGTCGCCATTCGCCTAGGGCTAAGCGGATGGCGAGCAGTTCACGGTTACCCACATCATAGTTGCGCTCAGATGGCGACAGGCGATGAGAAAAATAAGCGCAAGGATGAACCTTATCGTCAGACTGGAAGCGCTGGGATAGAATGGCTCCCACGCCTACCTCTGAAGCGTCAACCTCGACAATGAATTGTCTAGTGACGTCAGGAGTAACGAGGATAGGAGCGGACGTAAAACGTTCTTTTAGAAGATCAAAAGCTCCCTGGGCGGAACCGGACCACTTAAAACACGTCTTGACAGAAGTAAGAGCTGTGAGAGGGGCAGCAACTTGACCGAAATTACGAATGAAACGCCGATAGAAATTAGCGAAACCTAAAAAGCGCTGCAACTCGACACGTGACCTTGGAACGGGCCAATCACTGACAGCTTGGACCTTAGCGGAATCCATCTGAATGCCTTCAGCGGAAATAACGGAACCGAGAAAAGTAACGGAGGAGACATGAAAAGAGCACTTCTCAGCCTTTACGTAGAGACAATTCTCTAAAAGGCGCTGTAGAACACGTCGAACGTGCTGAACATGAATCTCGAGTGACGGTGAAAAAATCAGGATATCGTCAAGATAGACAAAAACAAAGATGTTCAGCATGTCTCTCAGAACATCATTAACTAATGCCTGAAAAACAGCTGGCGCATTGGCGAGACCAAACGGCAGAACCCGGTACTCAAAATGCCCTAACGGAGTGTTAAACGCCGTTTTCCACTCGTCCCCCTCTCTGATGCGCACGAGATGGTAAGCGTTACGAAGGTCCAACTTAGTAAAGCACCTGGCTCCCTGCAGAATCTCGAAGGCTGATGACATAAGGGGAAGCGGATAACGATTCTTAACCGTTATGTCATTCAGCCCTCGATAATCCACGCAGGGGCGCAGAGTACCGTCCTTCTTCTTAACAAAAAGAACCCCGCCCCGGCCGGAGAGGAAGAAGGCACTATGGTACCGGCGTCAAGAGACACAGATAAATAATCCTCGAGAGCCTTACGTTCGGGAGCCGACAGAGAGTATAGTCTACCCCGAGGAGGAGTGGTCCCCGGAAGGAGATCAATACTACAATCATACGACCGGTGAGGAGGAAGGGAGTTGGCTCGGGACCGACTGAAGACCGTGCGCAGATCATGATATTCTTCCGGCACTCCTGTCAAATCGCCAGGTTCCTCCTGAGAAGTGGGGACAGAAGAAATGGGAGGGATGGCAGACATTAAACACTTCACATGACAAGAAACGTTCCAGGATAGGATAGAATTACTAGACCAATTAATAGAAGGATTATGACATACTAGCCAGGGATGACCCAAAACAACAGGTGTAAAAGGTGAACGAAAAATCAAAAAAGAAATAGTCTCACTGTGGTTACCAGATACTGTGAGAGTTAAAGGTAGTGTCTCAAATCTGATACTGGGAAGATGACTACCATCTAAGGCAAACATGGGCGTAGGCTTGTCTAACTGTCTGAAAGGAATGTCATGTTTCCGAGCCCATGCTTCGTCCATGAAACAACCCTCAGCCCCAGAGTCAATCAAGGCACTGCATGTAGCACCCGAACCGGTCCAGCGTAGATGGACCGACATAGTAGTACAGGATCTAGATGAAGAGACCTGAGTAGTAGCGCTCACCAGTAGCCCTCCGCTTACTGATGGGCTCTGGCCTCTTACTGGACATGAATTAACAAAATGTCCATCAAATCCGCAATAGAGGCACAGGCGGTTGGTGATCCTCCGTTCCCTCTCCTTAGTCGAGATGCGAATCCCTCCCAGCTGCATGGGCTCAGTCTCAGAGCCAGAGGAGGGAGATGGTTGCGATGCGGAGCAGGGAAACACCGTTGATGCGAGCTCTCTTCCACGAGCCTGGTGACGAAGATCTACCCGTCGTTCTATGCGGATGGCGAGAGCAATCAAAGAGTCCACACTGGAAGGAACCTCCCGAGAGAGAATCTCATCTTTGACCACTGTGTGGAGTCCCTCCAGAAAACGAGCGAGCAGCGCCGGCTCGTTCCAGTCACTAGAGGCAGCAAGAGTACGAAACTCTATAGAGTAATCCGTTATGGATCGATCACCTTGGCATAGGGAAGCCAGGACCCTAGAAGCCTCCCCACCAAAAACTGAACGGTCAAAAACCCGAATCATCTCCTCTTTAAAGTTCTGGTAATTGTTAGAACAATCAGCCCTTGCCTCCCAGATAGCTGTGCCCCACTCTCGGGCCCGGCCAGTAAGGAGTGAAATGACGTAAGCAACCCGAGCTCTCTCTCTAGAGTATGTGTTGGGTTGGAGAGAGAACACAATCTCACACTGGGTGAGAAAGGAGCGGCACTCAGTGGGCTGCCCGGAGTAGCAAGGTGGGTTATTAACCCTAGGTTCTGGAGACTCGGCAGGCCAGGAAGTAACAGGTGGCACGAGACGAAGACTCTGGAACTGTCCAGAGAGGTCGGAAACCTGAGCGGCCAGGCTCTCCACGGCATGGCGAGCAGCAGACAATTCCTGCTCGTGTCTGCCGAGCATGGCTCCTTGGATCTCGACGGCAGTGTTACGAGCGTCTGTAGTCGCTGGGTCCATTCCTCGGTCGGATCCTTCTGTCATGCAGGTGAATGAGGACCCAAAAGCGACTTGGCGAAAACAGAGTATTTAATCCAGAATAAACTTTACAAAACAAAAAGCATAATACTACACGTAAAGACGAGAACAGACTGGAGACTTGATCGAGAACTGCAGGTTGCCTCGGGAAGGCACTTGAACCTAGCAGACTCAGACACCTGCTCACCACGCAGCATCTGAGGGAAACACGACACGACAGGGCAAAACATAGACACAGCACGGTGAATTATATATGAGGATCCGACAGGGCAGGTACGGGAAACAAGGAGAGAAATAGGGACTCTAATCAGGGAAAAGGATCGGGAACAGGTGTGGGAAGACTAAATGATGATTAGGGGAATAGGAACAGCTGGGAGCAGGAACGGAACGATAGAGAGAAGAGAGAGCGAGAGAGTGAGAGAGGGAGGGGGAGAGAGAGGGATAGAAAGAGGGAAAGAACCTAATAAGACCAGCAGAGGGAAACGAATAGAATGGGAAGCACAGGGACAAGACATGATAATAAATGACAAAACATGACAATGACGAGGTACTCATAATGTCCTGAGGTGGTACTGAACGCCGTCTTCCACTCGTCTCCCTCCCGGATACGTACCAGGTTGTAAGCGCTCCTGAGATCCAGTTTAGTGAAAAAGCGAACCGTGCATTGACTCAATTGCCGTGGCAATGAGGTAGCGGGTAACTGTACCTCACCATGATTTGATTTAGACCCTGATAGTCAATACACGGGTGCAGACCTCCCTCCTTCTTCTTCACAAAAAAAGAAACTCGAGGAGGCAGTTGAATTGGAGTACCGAATGTAACCCTGTCGCAGAGTTTCAGAGACATATATCTCCATAGCCGCCGTCTTCTCTTGTGACAGGGGATACACATGACTCCTGGGAAGTGCAGCGTCTACGAGGAGATTTATTGCACAATCCCCCCGTCAATGGAGTGGTAATGAGTCGCCTTCTTCTTGGAGAATCGGCATATTCAGGGGGGATGCGCAATGTGGCGACCTGGTCTGGACTTTCCACCATAGTAGCACCAACGGAAACCCCTACACACCTCCCTGAGCACTCTCGCAACCACCCCTTGAGAGCCCTCTGTTGCCATGAAATAGTGGGGTCATGACGAGCTAACCAGGGAAGGCCTAGTACCACGGGAAACGCAGGAGAGTCAGTGAGGAAGAGACTGATTCTCTCCTCGTGAGATGGTGACCAGGGAAATGGTGGCTTAACCTGGACCCTAATGGTCGACTGTCCAGAGCGTGTACCGGGAAGGGTCTAACTACAGGAACAATGGGGATCCCTAAACTAAGGGCAAATGCTCTATGGCTAAAATTCCCAGCCGCGCCTAAATCAATGAGCGCCTTATACTGTGAATGCGGGGAAAACTCAGGAAAAGAAACATGCACAAACAGGTGAACAACAGAGGGCTCTGGAGGAGAGTTGTGCAGACTCACCAGGGGTGACACCAGAGAGCCCTGCCTGCTGCCTCGATTCCCAGAGGCACACCGGCAGTGTGCCCTCTGCGGCCACAGATGGTACACGTGAAAGCCCCTCCTCCGGCCTCCCTGAGCGCAGCACCTCCAAGCTCCATAGGCACCGGAGCGGTGGTGCTGAGAGGGGGAACCAGAACTCCTTGAGCGCAGCACCTCCCAGCTCCATAGGCACCGGAGCGGTGGTGCTGGGAGAGGGAACCGAGAGAGTCCTCTCTGGACGTCCGCAGGTGACCAGCAGATTATCCAACTGAATGGACAGGTCCACCAGCTGGTCAAAGGTGATGGTGGCATCCCTGCAGGCCAACTCCCGACGGACAACCTCGCGCAGGCTGCATCGGTAGTGGTCGATGAGGGCCCTGTCGTTCCATCCTGCTCCGGTGGCCAAGGTCCAAAATTCCAGGGCGAATTCCTGGGCACCCCTCGTCCCCTGCCTCAGAAGAGATGTCCAACTCCGCATCTCCTTCTCCCCACACAGTGTTTGCCCACTCCAGAGCTCTCCCTAAGAGGCACGAGACGAGGGCGGACACCCTCTCCCTTCCCGAGGGAGCCGGGTGAACGGTGGCCAGGTATAGGTCCAGCTGTAATAGGAATCCCTGGCACCGTGCTGCCGCCCCATTATACTGACTGGTGAGATTACAGAGGGATATACAGGGCGAGACGCATCCCACTGGGACCGGGTACAGGAGGGAGGGGTAGTGGTAACCCCGGTTGTGCTGGTCGAGACTCCCTGTCTCTCCCAGCGGTCCATGGTCTGTAGAGGGATATACAGGAACATGATTGACTGACTGGTGAGATTATAGAAGTTTATAAAGTAACATGACTGACTGACTGGTGAGATTGTAGAGGTATATACAGGAACATGACTGACTGGTGAGATTACAGAGGGATATACAGGAACATGACTGACTGGTGAGATTATAGAGGTATATACAGGAACATGACTGACTGGTGAGATTATAGAGGGATATAGAGGAACATGACTGACTGGTGAGATTACAGAGGGATATACAGGAACATGACTAACTGGTGAGATTATAGAGGGATGTAGAGGAACATGACTGACTGACTGACTGGTGAGATTATAGAGGGATATACAGGAACATGACTGACTGACTGACTGACTGGTGAGATTATAGAGGTATATACAGGAACATGACTGACTGGTGAGATTACAGAGGGATATGGAGGAACATGACTGACTGGTGAGATTACAGAGGGATATGGAGGAACATGACTGACTGGTGAGATTATAGAGGGATATACAGGAACATGATTTACTGACTGGTGAGATTATAGAGGGATATACAGGAACATGACTGACTGGTGAGATTATAGAGGGATATAGAGGAACATGACTGACTGGTGAGATTATAGAGGGATATACAGGAACATGACTGACTGGTGAGATTATAGAGGGATATGGAGGAACATGACTGACTGACTGACTGGTGAGATTATAGAGGGATATACAGGAACATGACTGACTTGTGAGATTATAGAGGGATATACAGGAACATGACTGACTGGTGAGATTATAGAGGGATATACAGGAACATGAGAGGGATATAGAGGAACATGAACATGACTGACTGACTGACTGGTGAGATTATAGAGGGATATACAGGAACATGACTGACTGGTGAGATTATAGAGGATATACATGAACATGACTGACTGGTGAGATTATAGAGGGATATACAGGAACATGACTGACTGGTGAGATTATAGAGGGATATACAGGAACATGACTGACTGAGATTATAGAGGTATATACAGGAACATGACTGGTGAGATTATAGAGGGATATACAGGAACATGACTGACTGGTGAGATTATAGAGGGATATACAGGAACATGACTGGTGAGATTATAGAGGGATATACAGGAACATGACTGACTGGTGAGATTATAGAGGGATATACAGGAACATGACTGACTGGTGAGATTATAGAGGGATATACAGGAACATGACTGGTGAGATTATAGAGGGATATACAGGAACATGACTGACTGACTGGTGAGATTATAGAGGGATATACAGGAACATGACTGACTGGTGAGATTATAGAGGGATATACAGGAACATGACTGACTGGTGAGATTATAGAGGTATATACAGGAACATGACTGACTGGTGAGATTATAGAGGGATATACAGGAACATGACTGACTGGTGAGATTATAGAGGGATATACAGGAACATGACTGACTGAGGGATATACAGGAACATGACTGACTTGTGAGATTATAGAGGGATATACAGGAACATGACTGACTGGTGAGATTATAGGGAGGAACATGATATACAGGAACATGACTGACTGACTGACTGGTGAGATTATAGAGGGATATACAGGAACATGACTGACTGACTGACTGGTGAGATTATAGAGGGATATACAGGAACATGACTGACTGGTGAGATTATAGAGGGATATACAGGAACATGACTGACTGGTGAGATTATAGAGGGATATACAGGAACATGACTGACTGGTGAGATTATAGAGGGATATACAGGAACATGACTGACTGGTGAGATTATAGAGGGATATGGAGGAACATGACTGACTGGTGAGATTATAGAGGGATATACAGGAACATGACTGACTGACTGACTGGTGAGATTGTAGAGGGATATACAGGAACATGACTGACTGACTGACTGGTGAGATTATAGAGGTATATACAGGAACATGACTGACTGGTGAGATTATAGAGGGATATACAGGAACATGACTGACTGGTGAGATTATAGAGGGATATACAGGAACATGACTGACTGGTGAGATTATAGAGGGATATACAGGAACATGACTGACTGGTGAGATTATAGAGGGATATACAGGAACATGACTGACTGACTGACTGGTGAGATTATAGAGGGATATACAGGAACATGACTGACTGGTGAGATTATAGAGGGATATACAGGAACATGATTTACTGACTGGTGAGATTATAGAGGTATATACAGAGAGAGAGAGAGAGAGAGAGATTATAGAGAGATAGACAGAACATGAGAGAGAGAGAGAGAGAGAGAACAGAGACTGAGAGAGAGAGAGGATATACAGAGATTTACTGACTGAGATTATAGAGAGAGAGAGAGAGAGAGAGAGAGAGAGAGAGAGAGAGAGAGAGAGAGACAGAGAGAGAGAGAGACAGAGAGAGAGAGAGAAAGAGAGAGATAGTGTGTCCAGTTTTATTTAATTGACGGCCCTGACATTTCGGACATGTAGTTCTTTTTGAAGGTAGTTAACTGTTTCTATGGCAACTCCGTCCACATGTCGGGGCACACCGCCTCCTACCCTGAAATTAGCGCAGAGATGTGGCGCCACCCCAAACTGTTTCCCGCAATGGGGTACCCTCTCTACCTGCTCTCTGATTGGCTGTCTAGATCTAGAAACGATACCCCCCCCACCCCCTCCACAAACCCTGTAGAAAAGATAAGCCTTCCCGACACACCCCTGCAGCTGGTCATCTTCCAGACGTACTGTTTGCGTGCCAAACGGTACCCTACTCCACGTACAGTGCACTGCCTTTGACCCCGGGAATAGGGAGCCACTTGGGATGGTCTCCTTCCCCCTTTACTGCAGAAACAATGGAAATACTCCATAACCATCGCCCACCGACCGCAAGTCTTTTATCCTCTCTGCTGCAATCCGTCCTCGGCCTATTGGACGCTCTCATACCCTCCTAGAATCTCTCTCTCTCTCTCTCTCTCTCTCTCTCTCTCTCTCTCTCTCTCTCTCTCTCTCTCTCTCTCTCTCTCTCTCTCTCTCTCTCTCTCTCTCTCTCTCTCTCTCTCTCTCTCTCTCTCTCTCTCTGTGTCATGTCTATTACATTACCCAGCCTCCTACCATCTCTCTCTCTCTGTCATGTGTATAACAGTACCCAGCCTCCTACCATCTCTCTCTCTCTCTCTGTGGCATGTCTATTACGTTACCCAGCCTCCTACCATCTCTTTCTCTCTCTCTCTGTCATGTGTATGACAGTACCCAGCCTCCTACCATCTCTCTTTCTCTGGTGTTTAGTGCCCTATAAGTCACACCAGGTGGCAGGTGCACTCACTCTCAAATTAACCAATCAGCAGGGAGGCTGGAATGGCATCCTGATCATCTAGTCAACAGCATGGCACATCGTTTAGAAAATAGACTATTATTTTTCACTAGCATTAAAAATGATTTAGTGTTTTTGAACTATTTAATGTCACCATCAGAGAAAAGAACAGTCCTATAATGAATCATTTAGATTCCTATTGAGTTATTACTGTAATCTAACAGGACAATGTCCATCTGTTTACTGTAATCTAACAGGACAATGTCCATCTGTTTACTGTAATCTAACAGGACAATGTCCATCTGTTTACTGTAATCTAATAGGACAATGACCATCTGTTTACTGTAATCTAATAGGACAATGTCCATCTGTTTACTGTAATCTAATAGGACAATGACCATCTGTTTACTGTAATCTAATAGGACAATGACCATCTGTTTACTGTAATCTAACAGGACAATGACCATCTGTTTACTGTAATCTAATAGGACAATGTCCATCTGTTTACTGTAATCTAACAGGACAATGTCCATCTGTTTACTGTAATCTAATAGGACAATGACCATCTGTTTACTAATCTTAAATAGGAAATTGTCTTTAATCTAATAGGAGAATGGCTATCTGTTTTCTGTAATCTAATAGTACTGTCCATCTGTTTACTGTAATGTAGTAGGACAATGTCCATCTGTTTACTGTAATGTAGTAGGACAATGTCCATCTGTTTACTGTAATGTAGTAGGACAATGTCCATCTGTTTACTGTAATGTAGTAGGACAATGTCCATCTGTTTACTGTAATCTAATAGGACAATGACCATCTGTTTACTAATCTTAAATAGGAAATTGTCTTTAATCTAATAGGAGAATGGCTATCTGTTTTCTGTAATCTAATAGTACTGTCCATCTGTTTACTGTAATGTAGTAGGACAATGTCCATCTGTTTACTGTAATGTAGTAGGACAATGTCCATCTGTTTACTGTAATGTAGTAGGACAATGTCCATCTGTTTACTGTAATGTAGTAGGACAATGTCCATCTGTTTACTGTAATCTAATAGTACTGTCCATCTGTTTACTGTAATCTAATAGTACCGTCTATCTGTTTACTGTACTTTAAAAGGAATGGAAAGGAAAGGAGAAGAAAGGAGATAGAAGGAGAAGAAAGGAGAGGAAAGCAAAGGAATGGAAAGGAAAGGAGAAGAAAGGAGATAGAAGGAGAAGAAAGGAGAGGAAAGCAAAGGAATGGAAAGGAGAGGAAAGAAAAAAAAGTTAGGAAAGGAGAGGAAAGATAAGGATTAGAATGGAAGGGAAAGGAAATTAGTGAAAAGGAAAGGAAAGGAAAGGAATAGAATGGAATGGAAGGAGCGGCAAGGAAAAGATTGTAAAGGAGAGATTATAAAAAGAGAGGTTAGGAAAGGAAAAGAAAGGAAAGGAGAGGAGAGGAGAGTAAAGGAAAGGAATGGAAGGAGAAGAGAGGAAAGGAAAGGAATGGACAGAAGAGGAAAGGAGATGAAAGGAGAGAAGAGGAAAGGAGAGGAAAGGAAAGGAAAGGAAAGGAGAGGAAAGGAAAGGAATGGAAGGAGAAGAGAGGAAAGGAAAGGAATGGACAGAAGAGGAAAGGAGATGAAAGGAGAGAAGAGGAAAGGAGAGGAAAGGAAAGGAAAGGAAAGGAAAGGAAAGGAAAGGAAAGGAAAGGAAAGGAAAGGAATGGACAGAAGAGGAAAGGAGATGAAAGGAGAGGAAAGAAAGGGAGAGAAGAGGAAAGGAGGGGAAAGGAGAGAAGAGGAAAGGAGATGAAAGGAGAGGAAAGAAAGGGAGAGAAGAGGAAAGGAGAGGAAAGGAGAGAAGAGGAAAGGAGAGGAAAGGAGAGGAATGGAAAGGAAAGGAATGGACAGAAGAGGAAAGGAGATGAAAGGAGAGAAGAGGAAAGGAGATGAAAGGAAAGGAAAGGAAAGGAAAGGAATGGACAGAAGAGGAAAGGAGATGAAAGGAGAGAAGAGGAAAGGAGAGGAAAGGAAAGGAATGGAAAGGAAAGGAAATGAGAGGAATGGAAAGGAAAGGAATGGACAGAAGAGGAAAGGAGATGAAAGGAGAGAAGAGGAAAGGAGAGGAAAGGAGAGAAGAGGAAAGGAGAGGAAAGGAGAGAAGAGGAAAGGAGAGAAGAGGAAGGAGAGGAAAGGAGAGAAGAGGAAAGGAGAGGAAAGAAAGGGAAAGGAGAGGAAAGGAGAGGAATGGAGAGAAGAGGAAAGGAGAGGAAAGGAGAGAAGAGGAAAGGAGAGGAAAGGAGAGGAAAGAAAGGGAGAGAAGAGGAAAGGAAAGGAAAGGAGAGAAGAGGAAAGGAAAGGAAAGGAGAGAAGAGGAAAGGAGAGGAAAGGAGAGAAGAGGAAAGGAGAGGAAAGGAGAGGAAAGAAAGGGAAAGGAGAGGAAAGGAGAGGAAAGAAAAGGAGAGAAGAGGAAAGAAGAGGAAAGGAGAGAAGAGGAAAGGAGAGGAAAGAAAGGGAGAGGAGAGGAAAGGAAAGGAAAGGAGAGAAGAGGAAAGGAGAGGAAAGGAGAGAAGAGGAAAGGAGAGGAAAGGAGAGAAGAGGAAAGGAGAGGAAAGGAGAGGAAAGAAAGGGAGAGAAGAGGAAAGGAAAGGAAAGGAGAGAAGAGGAAAGGAGAGGAAAGGAGAGAAGAGGAAAGGAGAGGAAAGAAAGGGAGAGAAGAGGAAAGGAGAGGAAAGGAGAGAAGAGGAAAGGAGAGGAAAGGAGAGAAGAGGAAAGGAGAGGAAAGAAAGGGAGAGAAGAGGAAAGGAGAGGAAAGGAGAGAAGAGGAAAGGAGAGGAAAGGAGAGAAGAGGAAAGGAGAGGAAAGGAGAGAAGAGGAAAGGAGAGGAAAGAAAGGGAGAGAAGAGGAAAGGAGAGGAAAGGAGAGAAGAGGAAAGGAGAGGAAAGGAGAGAAGAGGAAAGAAGAGGAAAGGAGAGGAAAGAAAGGGAGAGAAGAGGAAAGGAGAGGAAAGGAGAGAAGAGGAAAGGAGAGGAAAGGAGAGGAAAGGAGAGGAAAGGAGAGAAGAGGAAAGGAGAGGAAAGGAGAGGAAAGGAGAGAAGAGGAAAGAAGAGGAAAGGAGAGGAAAGAAAGGGAGAGAAGAGGAAAGGAGAGGAAAGGAGAGAAGAGGAAAGGAGAGGAAAGGAGAGGAAAGGAGAGGAAAGGAGAGAAGAGGAAAGGAGAGGAAAGGAGAGGAAAGAAAGGGAGAGGAGAGGAAAGGAAAAGAGGCTAAATACATGTTGTGATGATGCTATGGTCAGCCCTCATATTCCCCCTCCTCCCAACCCAGGACCAGTCACACACTGGAATTATAATGAGTGGGATTAACACCCCTTAACACTTCTACAAACACACACACACACACACACACACACACACACACACACACACACACACACACACACACACACACACACACACACACACACACACACACACACACACACACACACACACACACACACGCACACACACACACACAGGGGGTTCTCGTGTGTGTCTGTGTGTTAGGACAGGAAGTGTGTGTGTGTGTGTGTGTGTGTGTGTGTGTGTGTGTGTGTGTGTGTGTGTGTGTGTGTGTGTGTGTGTGTGTGTGTGTGTGTGTGTGTGTGTGTGTGTGCGTGCGTGCGTGCGTGCGTGCGTGCGTGCGTGTGAGAGAACAGGAAATGTGTGTGTGCGCGCGCGCGCGTGTGTTTACGTCTGTGTGTGTGCGTGTGTGTGTGGACAGGAAGCCCAGAGCCACTGCCAGAGAGGAGAGGAGAGCAACATAGTGAGGATAATGAACAACATCTGACAGAGATGCCTGCTGGCCCTCGCTCCAGAGGTGGTCCGCCACATCATTCCCCTTCTTTCTTTTAGGTTTCCACCCCTTTTTTCTCTCGTCCTTGTTTCACTCTCTATTTAATCTCCCTGACACGCTGTCTGTCCTCTTTGTGCTTCCGGGGCGGTGCTGGGATTAACTGTCCACTTGTCTCCCTGCTTTTGTTAAATTCTGAATAACCCTTTTCCCCACATAGTAATGAGGTTAGAAGGTGATATTGGTGGTGAGAGATATTTACATCTTAATCTCATCTATCCTCTCTGTCTATGATTACCTTTAATATTGTGACACCAGGACGTGATGTCGTACAGCTGATGACAAATATATTGGCACCCTTTCAAAATTCACTATTTCTTCTAAAATAAAATTGTAATTGAAAGAAAGTTGGTTTTTACAAGTGTATTTGTTTAATTTATTACTGCACAGGGCCGAAGAAATATAAAATGAATTTGAGATTTTTCAGTTAAAAGACTAAATGGTCTGGACTAAATTATTCTCAATGTTGAATTAATTTGGGGGGCAAGAGGCAAGAGATTCAAAACAAGTGTAAATTAACTCACGTGTGGTACTACAGGTTAAAAATAACCAGCCAACAAGATTTTAAATAGAAAAAGAGAAAATAAAATATAATGTTCACATAGTTGGTTAACTACTCCACACTACAACACAAAGAGAAGGGTCCCTACTCTACACTACACCACAAAGAGGAGGGTCCCTACTCTACACCACACCACAAAGAGAAGGGTCCCTACTCTACACTACAACACAAAGAGGAGGGTCCCTACTCTACACTACAACACAAAGAGAAGGTTCCCTACTCTACACTACACCACAAAGAGAAGGGTCCCTACTCTACACTACACCACAAAGAGAAGGGTCCCTACTCTACACTACACCACAAAGAGAAGGGTCCCTACTCTACACTACACCACAAAGAGAAGGGTCCCTACTCTACACTACAACACAAAGAGAAAGGTCCCTACTCTACACTACACCACAAAGAGAAGGGTCCCTACTCTACACTACAACACAAAGAGAAGGGTCCCTACTCTACACTACAACACAAAGAGAAGGGTCCCTACTCTACACTACACCACAAAGAGAAGGGTCCCTACTCTACACTATAGAGGAGGTTCCCTACTCTACACTACACCACAAAGTGAAGGGTCCCTACTCTACACTACAACACAAAGAGAAGGGTCCCTACTCTACACTACACCACAAAGAGAAGGGTCCCTACTCTACACTACACCACAAAGAGAAGGGTCCCTACTCTACACTACACCACAAAGAGAAGGGTCCCTACTCTACACTACACCACAAAGAGAAGGGTCCCTACTCTACACTACACCACAAAGAGAAGGGTCCCTACTCTACACTACAACACAAAGAGAAGGGTCCCTACTCTACACTACAACACAAAGAGAAGGGTCCCTACTCTACACTACAGAGGAGGGTCCCTACTCTACACTACAACACAAAGAGAAGGGTCCCTACTCTACACTACACCACAAAGAGGAGGGTCCCTACTCTACACTACAGAGGAGGGTCCCTACTCTACACTACACCACAAAGAGAAGGTTCCCTACTCTACACTATAGAGGAGGGTCCCTACTCTACACTACACCACAAAGAGAAGGCTCCCTACTCTACACTACAACACAAAGAGAAGGGTCCCTACTCTACACTACACCACAAAGAGGAGGGTCCCTACTCTACACTACACCACAAAGAGGAGGGTCCCTACTCTACACTACAACACAAAGAGAAGGGTCCCTACTCTACACTACACCACAAAGAGAAGGGTCCCTACTCTACACTACAACACAAAGAGAAGGGTCCCTACTCTACACTATAGAGGAGGGTCCCTACTCTACACTACACCACAAAGAGAAGGGTCCCTACTCTACACTACAACACAAAGAGAAGGGTCCCTACTCTACACTACACCACAAAGAGAAGGGTCCCTACTCTACACTACAACACAAAGAGGAGGGTCCCTACTCTACACTACAACACAAAGAGAAGGGTCCCTACTCTACACTACACCACAAAGAGAAGGGTCCCTACTCTACACTATAGAGGAGGTTCCCTACTCTACACTACACCACAAAGTGAAGGGTCCCTACTCTACACTACAACACAAAGAGAAGGGTCCCTACTCTACACTACACCACAAAGAGAAGGGTCCCTACTCTACACTACACCACAAAGAGAAGGGTCCCTACTCTACACTACACCACAAAGAGAAGGGTCCCTACTCTACACTACACCACAAAGAGAAGGGTCCCTACTCTACACTACACCACAAAGAGAAGGGTCCCTACTCTACACTACAACACAAAGAGAAGGGTCCCTACTCTACACTACACCACAAAGAGAAGGGTCCCTACTCTACACTACACCACAAAGAGAAGGGTCCCTACTCTACACTACACCACAAAGAGAAGGGTCCCTACTCTACACTACACCACAAAGAGAAGGGTCCCTACTCTACACTACACCACAAAGAGAAGGGTCCCTACTCTACACTACACCACAAAGAGAAGGGTCCCTACTCTACACTACACCACAAAGAGAAGGGTCCCTACTCTACACTACACCACAAAGAGAAGGGTCCCTACTCTACACTACACCACAAAGAGAAGGGTCCCTACTCTACACTACAGAGCTTCCCTACTCTACACTACAGAGGAGGTTCTCTACTCTACACTATAGAGGAGGGTCCCTACTCTACACTACAGAGGTTCCCTACTCTACACTACAGAGGTTCCCCACTCTACACTACAGAGGTTCCCTACTCTACACTACAGAGGTTCCCCACTCTACACTACAGAGGAGGTTCCCTACTCTACACTACAGAGGAGGTTCCCTACTCTACACTACAGAGGTTCCCTACTCTACACTACAGAGGAGGTTCCCTACTCTACACTACAGAGGTTCCCCACTCTACACTACAGAGGAGGTTCCCTACTCTACACTACAGAGGAGGGTCCCTACTCTACACTACAACACAAAGAGAAGGGTCCCTACTCTACACTATAGAGGAGGGTCCCTACTCTACACTACAGAGGTTCCCTACTCTACACTACAGAGGTGCCCTACTCTACACTACAGAGCTTCCCTACTCTACACTACAGAGGAGGTTCCCTACTCTACACTACAGAGGAGGTTCCCTACTCTACACTACAGAGGTGCCCTACTCTACACTACAGAGCAGGTTCCCTACTCTACACTACAGAGGAGGTTCCCTACTCTACACTACAGAGGAGGTTCCCTAAGCTACACTACAGAGGTTCCCCACTCTACACTACAGAGGAGGTTCCCTACTCTACACTACAGAGGAGGTTCCCTACTCTACACTACAGAGGTTCCCTACTCTACACTACAGAGGTTCCCTACTCTACACTACAGAGGTTCCCCACTCTACACTACAGAGGAGGTTCCCTACTCTACACTACAGAGGAGGTTCCCTACTCTACACTACAGAGGTTCCCTACTCTACACTACAGAGAAGGTTCCCTACTCTACACTACAGAGGTTCCCTACTCTACACTACAGAGGTTCCCCACTATACACTACAGAGGTTCCCTACTCTACACTACAGAGGTTCCCTACTCTACACTACAGAGGAGGTTCCCTACTCTACACTATAGAGGAGGGTCCCTACTCTACACTACAGAGGTTCCCTACTCTACACTACAGAGGTTCCCCACTCTACACTACAGAGGTTCCCTACTCTACACTACAGAGGTTCCCCACTCTACACTACAGAGGAGGTTCCCTACTCTACACTACAGAGGAGGTTCCCTACTCTACACTACAGAGGTTCCCTACTCTACACTACAGAGGAGGTTCCCTACTCTACACTACAGAGGTTCCCCACTCTACACTACAGAGGAGGTTCCCTACTCTACACTACAGAGGAGGGTCCCTACTCTACACTACAACACAAAGAGAAGGGTCCCTACTCTACACTATAGAGGAGGGTCCCTACTCTACACTACAGAGGTTCCCTACTCTACACTACAGAGGTGCCCTACTCTACACTACAGAGCTTCCCTACTCTACACTACAGAGGAGGTTCCCTACTCTACACTACAGAGGAGGTTCCCTACTCTACACTACAGAGGTGCCCTACTCTACACTACAGAGCAGGTTCCCTACTCTACACTACAGAGGAGGTTCCCTACTCTACACTACAGAGGAGGTTCCCTAAGCTACACTACAGAGGTTCCCCACTCTACACTACAGAGGAGGTTCCCTACTCTACACTACAGAGGAGGTTCCCTACTCTACACTACAGAGGTTCCCTACTCTACACTACAGAGGTTCCCTACTCTACACTACAGAGGTTCCCCACTCTACACTACAGAGGAGGTTCCCTACTCTACACTACAGAGGAGGTTCCCTACTCTACACTACAGAGGTTCCCTACTCTACACTACAGAGAAGGTTCCCTACTCTACACTACAGAGGTTCCCTACTCTACACTACAGAGGTTCCCCACTATACACTACAGAGGTTCCCTACTCTACACTACAGAGGTTCCCTACTCTACACTACAGAGGAGGTTCCCTACTCTACACTACAGAGGTTCCCTACTCTACACTACAGATGAGGTTCCCTACTCTACACTACAGTGGTTCCCCACTCTACACTACAGAGGTTCTCTACTCTACACTACAACACAAAGAGAAGGGTCCCTACTCTACACTATGGATGAGGGTCCCTACTCTACACTACAGAGGTTCCCTACTCTACACTACAGAGGTGCCCTACTCTACACTACAGAGCTTCCCTACTCTACACTACAGAGGAGGTTCCCTACTCTACACTACAGAGGTTCCCTACTCTACACTACAGAGGTTCCCTACTCTACACTACAGAGGTTCCCCACTCTACACTACAGAGGAGGTTCCCTACTCTACACTACAGAGGAGGTTCCCTACTCTACACTACAGAGGAGGGTCCCTACTCTACACTACAACACAAAGAGAAGGGTCCCTACTCTACACTATAGAGGAGGGTCCCTACTCTACACTACAGAGGTTCCCTACTCTACACTACAGAGGTGCCCTACTCTACACTACAGAGCTTCCCTACTCTACACTACAGAGGAGGTTCCCTACTCTACACTACAGAGGTTCCCTACTCTACACTACAGAGGTTCCCTACTCTACACTACAGAGGTTCCCCACTCTACACTACAGAGGAGGTTCCCTACTCTACACTACAGAGGAGGTTCCCTACTCTACACTACAGAGGTTCCCTACTCTACACTACAGAGGTTCCCTACTCTACACTATAGAGGTTCCCTACTCTACACTACAGAGGAGGTTCCCTACTCTACACTACAGAGGTTCCCTACTCTACACTACAGAGAAGGTTCCCTACTCTACACTACAGAGGTTCCCTACTCTACACTACAGAGGTTCCCCACTATACACTACAGAGGTTCCCTATTCTACACTACAGAGGTTCCCTACTCTACACTACAGAGGAGGTTCCCTACTCTACACTACAGATGAGGTTCCCTACTCTACACTACAGTGGTTCCCCACTCTACACTACAGAGGTTCTCTACTCTACACTACAGAGGTTCCCTACTCTACACTACAAAGGTTCCCCACTCTACACTACAGAGGAGGTTCCCTACTCTACACTACAGAGGAGGGTCCCTACTCTACACTACAACACAAAGAGAAGGGTCCCTACTCTACACTATAGAGGAGGGTCCCTACTCTACACTACAGAGGTTCCCTACTCTACACTACAGAGGTGCCCTACTCTACACTACAGAGCTTCCCTACTCTACACTACAGAGGAGGTTCCCTACTCTACACTACAGAGGTTCCCTACTCTACACTACAGAGGTTCCCTACTCTACACTACAGAGGTTCCCCACTCTACACTACAGAGGAGGTTCCCTACTCTACACTACAGAGGAGGTTCCCTATCAAATCAAATCAAATCAAATCAAATTTTATTTGTCACATACACATGGTTAGCAGATGTTAATGCGAGTGTAGCGAAATGCTTGTGCTTCTAGTTCCGACAATGCAGTGATAACCAACAAGTAATCTAACTAACAATTCCAAAACTACTGTCTTATACACAGTGTAAGGGGATAAGGAACATGTACATAAGGATATATGAATGAGTGATGGTACAGAGCAGCATACAGTAGATGGTATCGAGTACAGTATATACATATGAGATGAGTGTGTAGACAAAGTAAACAAAGTGGCATAGTTAAAGTGGCTAGTGATACATGTGTTACATAAGGATGCAGTCGATGATGTAGAGTACAGTATATACATATGCATATGAGATGAATAATGTAGGGTAAGTAACATTATATAAGGTAGCATTGTTTAAAGTGGCTAGTGATATATTTACATCATTTCCCATCAATTCCCATTATTAAAATGGCTGGAGTTGGGTCAGTGTCAATGACAGTGTGTTGGCAGCAGCCACTCAGTGTTAGTGATGGCTGTTTAACAGTCTGATGGCCTTGAGATAGAAGCTGTTTTTCAGTCTCTCGGTCCCAGCTTTGATGCACCTGTACTGACCTCGCCTTCTGGATGATAACGGGGTGAACAGGCAGTGGTTCGGGTGGTTGATGTCCTTGATGATCTTTATGGCCTTCCTGTAACAACGGGTGGTGTAGGTGTCCTGGAGGGCAGGTAGTTTGCCCCGGTGATGCGTTGTGCAGTCCTCACTACCCTCTGGAGAGCCTTACGGTTGAGGGCGGAGCAGTTGCCGTACCAGGCGGTGATACAGCCCGCCAGGATGCTCTCGATTGTGCATCTGTAGAAGTTTGTGAGTGCTTTTGGTGACAAGCCGAATTTCTTCAGCCTCCTGAGGTTGAATAGGCGCTGCTGCGCCTTCTTCACGACGCTGTCAGTGTGAGTGGACCAATTCAGTTTGTCTGTGATGTGTATGCCGAGGAACTTAAAACTAGCTACCCTCTCCACTACTGTTCCATCGATGTGGATAGGGGGGTGTTCCCTCTGCTGTTTCCTGAAGTCCACAATCATCTCCTTAGTTTTGTTGACGTTGAGTGTGAGGTTATTTTCCTGACACCACACTCCGAGGGCCCTCACCTCCTCCCTGTAGGCCGTCTCGTCGTTGTTGGTAATCAAGCCTACCACTGTTGTGTCGTCCGCAAACTTGATGATTGAGTTGGAGGCGTGCGTGGCCACGCAGTCGTGGGTGAACAGGGAGTACAGGAGAGGGCTCAGAACGCACCCTTGTGGGGCCCCCGTGTTGAGGATCAGCGGGGACAACTGAGCGCCGACTGAGATGGCCGCCTCGCTTCGCGTTCCTAGGAAACTATGCAGTTTTTTGTTTTTTTACGTGTTATTTCTTACATTAGTACCCCAGGTCATCTTAGGTTTCATTACATACAGTCGAGAAGAACTACTGAATATAAGATCAGCGTCAACTCACCATCAGTACGACCAAGAATATGTTTTCCTTGTCCTGTGTTCTGCCTCAACAATGGATCGCATGCAGTGACCCAAGGAAACGACTCCAAAAAGAGGGAAACGCGGCGGTGTTCTGGTCAGACTCCGAAAAGGGTCGCGCACCACTTCCCAGATTCTTCTTGCCAATGTCCAGTCTCTCGACAACAAGGTTGATGAAATGAGCAAGGGTGGCATTCCAGAGGGATATCAGAGACTGCAACGTTCTCTGCTTTACGGAGACATGGCTTACTAGGAAAACGCTATCCAGGGCGGTACAGCCAACGGGTTTCTCCATACATATGCATCTCTCTGGTAAGAAGAGTGGAGGGGTATGGTACATGGTGTGATGAAGGAAACATATCAAATCCTTCTGTTCACCTGATTTAGAATTCCTCACAATCAAATGTAGACCGCATTATCTTCCAAGAGAATTCTCTTCGATTATAATCACAGCCGTATATATCCCCCCAAGCAGACACATCGATGGCTCTGAACGAACTTTATTTAACTCTTTGCAAACTGGAAAACATTTATCCGGAGGCTGCATTCATTGTAGCTGGGGATTTTAACAAAGCCAATCTGAAAACAAGACTCCCTAAATTTTATCAGCATATCGATTGCGCAACCAGGGGTGGTAAAACCTTGGATCACTGTTACTCTAACTTCCGCTATAAGGCCCTGCCCCGCCCCTTCGGAAAAGCTGACCACGACTCCATTTTGGATCCCTGCCTACAGGCAGAAATTAAAACAAGAGGCTCCCACGCTGAGGTCTGTCCAACGCTGGTCAGACCAAGCTGACTCTACACTCCAAGACTGCTTCCATCACGTGGACTGGGACATGTTTCGTAGTCAGATGGGAATATTGACAGCTGATTCGGTGTGCGAGTTCATTAGAACGTGCGCGAAGATGTCGTTCCCAGTAAAAACATTCCCTAACCAGAAACCGTGGATTGATGGCAGCACTTGAAACTGAAAGCGCGAACCACTGCTTTTAATCAGGGCAAGGTGTCTGGCAACATGACTGAATACAAACAGTGCAGCTATTCCCTCCGTAAGGCTATCAAACAAGCTAGAGACAAAGTGGAATCTCAATTCAATGGCTCAGACACAAGAGGCATGTGGCAGGGTCTACAGTCAATCACGGACTACAAGATGAAATCCAGCCCAGTCACGGACCAGGATGTCTTGCTCCCAGGCAGACTAAATAACTTTTTGCCCGCTTTGAGGACAATACAGTGCCACTGACACGGCCTGCAACGGAAACATGCAGACTGCAGCCGAGGTGATTAAGACATTTAAACTGTTAACAACTCGCAAGGCTGCAGGCCCAGACGGCATCCCCAGCCGCGCCCTCCGAGCATGCGCAGACCAGCTGGCCGGTGTGTTTACGGACATATTCAATCAATCCCTATACCAGTCTGCTGTTCCCACATGCTTCAAGAGGGCCACCATTGTTCCTGTTCCCAAGAAAGCTAAGGTAACTGAGCTAAACGACTACCGCCCCGTAGCACTCACTTCCGTCATCATGAAGTGCTTTGAGAGACTAGTCAAGGACCATATCACCTCCACCCTACCTGACACCCTAGACCCACTCCACTTTGCTTACCGCCCAAATAGGTCCACAGACGATGCAATCTCAACCACACTGCACACTGCCCTAACCCACCTGGACAAGAGGAATACCTATGTGAGAATGCTGTTCATCGACTACAGCTCGGCATTCAACACCATAGTACCCTCCAAGCTCGTCATCAAGCTCGAGACCCTGGGTCTCGACCCCGCCCTGTGCAACTGGGTACTGAGACGGGCCGCCCCCAGGTGGTGAGGGTAGGCAACAACATCTCCTCCCCGCTGATCCTCAACACGGGGGCCCCACAAGGGTGCGTTCTGAGCCCTCTCCTGTACTCCCTGTTCACTACACGACTGCGTGGCCACGCACGCTCCAACTCAATCATCAAGTTTGCGGACCACAACAGTGGTTGGCTTGATTACCAACAACGACGAGACGGCCTACAGGGAGGAGGTGAGGGCCCTTGGAGTGTGGTGTCAGGAAAATAACCTCACACTCAACGTCAACAAAACTAAGGAGATGATTGTGGACTTCAGGAAACAGCAGAGGGAACACCCCTATCCACATCGATGGAACAGTAGTGGAGAGGGTAGCTAGTTTTAAGTTCCTCGGCATACACATCACAGACAAACTGAATTGGTCCACTCACACTGACAGCGTCGTGAAGAAGGGCAGCAGCGCCTATTCAACCTCAGGAGGCTGAAGAAATTCCCTTGTCACCAAAAGCACTCACAAACTTCTACAGATGCACAGAGAGTCCTGGCGGGCTGTATCACCGCCTGGTACGGCAACTGCTCCGCCTCAACCGTAAGGCTCTCCAGAGGGTAGTGAGGACTGCACAACGCATCACCGGGGGCAAACTACCTGCCCTCCAGGACACCTACACACCCGTTGTTACAGGAAGGCCATAAAGATCATCAAGGACATCAACCACCCGAACCACTGCCTGTTCACCCCGCTATCATCCAGAGGTTCCATCAAAGCTGGGACCGAGAGACTGAAAAACAGCTTCTATCTCAAGGCCATCAGACTGTTAAATAGCCACCACTAACATTGAGGGCTCCACACTGTCATTGACACTGACCCAACTCCAGCCATTTAATAATGGGAATTGATGGGAAATGATGTAAATATATCACTACCACTTTAAACAATGCTACCTTATATAATGTTACTCCCTACATTATTCATCTCATATACATATGTATATACTGTACTCTACAACATCGACTGCATCCTTATGTAACACATGTATCACTAGCCACTTTAACTATGCCACTTTGTTTACTTTGTCTACATACTCATCTCATATGTATATACTGTACATCTACTGTATGCTGCTCTGTACCATCACTCATTCATATATCCTTATGTACATGTTCCTTATCCCCTTACACTGTGTATAAGACAGTAGTTTTGGAATTGTTAGTTAGATTACTTGTTGGTTATCACTGCATTGTCGGAACTAGAAGCACAAGCATTTCGCTACACTCGCATTAACATCTGCTAACCATGTGTATGTGACAAATAAAATTTGATTTGATTTGATTTGAGGAGATGTTGTTGCCTACCCTCACCACCTGGGGGCGGCCCGTCAGGAAGTCCAGTACCCAGTTGCACAGGGCGGGGTCGAGACCCAGGGTCTCGAGCTTGATGACGAGCTTGGAGGGTACTATGGTGTTGAATGCCGAGCTGTAGTCGATGAACAGCATTCTCACATAGGTATTCCTCTTGTCCAGGTGGGTTAGGGCAGTGTGCAGTGTGGTTGAGATTGCATCGTCTGTGGACCTATTTGGGCGGTAAGCAAATTGGAGTGGGTCTAGGGTGTCAGGTAGGGTGGAGGTGATATGGTCCTTGACTAGTCTCTCAAAGCACTTCATGATGACGGAAGTGAGTGCTACGGGGCGGTAGTCGTTTAGCTCAGTTACCTTAGCTTTCTTGGGAACAGGAACAATGGTGGCCCTCTTGAAGCATGTGGGAACAGCAGACTGGTATAGGGGAACCTACTCTACACTACAGAGGTTCCCTACTCTACACTACAGAGGTTCCCCACTCTACACTACAGAGGAGGTTCCCTACTCTACACTACAGAGGTTCCCTACTCTACACTACAGAGGTTCCCTACTCTACACTACAGAGGTTCCCTACTCTACACTATAGAGGTTCCCTACTCTACACTACAGAGGTTCCCCACTATACACTACAGAGGTTCCCCACTATACACTATAGAGGTTCCCTACTCTACACTACAGAGGTTCCCTACTCTACACTATAGAGGTTCCCTACTCTACACTATAGAGGTTCCCTACTCTACACTACAGAGGTTCCCCACTATACACTACAGAGGTTCCCTACTCTACACTATAGAGGAGGGTCCCTACTCTACACTACAGAGGTTCCCTACTCTACACTACAGAGGTTCCCCACTATACACTACAGAGGTTCCCTACTCTACACTACAGAGGTTCCCTACTCTACACTACAGAGGTTCCCCACTATACACTACAGAGGTTCCCTACTCTACACTACAGAGGTTCCCTACTCTACACTACAGAGGAGGTTCCCTACTCTACACTACAGAGGAGGTTCCCTACTCTACACTACAGAAGTTCCCTACTCTACACTACAGAGGAGGTTCCCTACTCTACACTACAGAGGTTCGCTACTCTACACTACAGAGGTTCCCTACTCTATACTACAGAGGTTCCCTGCTCTACACTACAGAGGTTCCCTACTCTACACTACAGATGTTCCCCATAGATTCCCTACTCTACACTACAGAGGAGGTTCCCTACTCTACACTAAAGAGGTTCCCCACTCTACACTACAGAGGAGGTTCCCTACTCTACACTACAGAGGAGGTTCTCTACTCTACACTACAGAGGTTCCCTACTCTACACTACAGAGGTTCCCTACTCTACACTACAGAGGTTCCCTACTCTACACTAAAGAGGTTCCCCACTCTACACTACAGAGGAGGTTCCCTACTCTACACTACAGAGGAGGTTATCTACTCTACACTACAGAGGTTCCCTACTCTACACTACAGAGGTTCCCTACTCTACACTACAGAGGAGGTTCCCTACTCTATACTACAGAGGTTCCCCACTCTATACTACAGAGGAGGTTCCCTACTCTACACTACAGAGGTTCCCTACTCTACACTACAGAGAAGGTTCCCTACTCTACACTACAGAGGTTCCCTACTCTACACTACAGAGGTTCCCCACTATACACTACAGAGGTTCCCTACTCTACACTACAGAGGTTCCCTACTCTACACTACAGAGGAGGTTCCCTACTCTACACTACAGAGGTTCCCTACTCTACACTACAGATGAGGTTCCCTACTCTACACTACAGTGGTTCCCCACTCTACACTACAGAGGTTCTCTACTCTACACTACAGAGGTTCCCTACTCTACACTACAGAGGTTCCCTACTCTACACTACAGAGGTTCCATACTCTACACTACATAGGAGGTTCCCTACTCTACACTACAGAGGTTCCCTACTCTACACTACATAGGAGGTTCCCTACTCTACACTACAGAGGTTCCCCACTCTACACTACAGAGGTTCCCTACTCTACACTACATAGGAGGTTCCCTACTCTACACTACAGAGGTTCCCTACTCTACACTACAGAGGAGGTTCCCTACTCTACACTACAGAGGAGGTTCCCTACTCTACACTACAGAAGTTCCCTACTCTACACTACAGAGGAGGTTCCCTACTCTACACTACAGAGGTTCGCTACTCTACACTACAGAGGTTCCCTACTCTATACTACAGAGGTTCCCTACTCTACACTACAGAGGTTCCCTACTCTACACTACAGATGTTCCCCATAGATTCCCTACTCTACACTACAGAGGAGGTTCCCTACTCTACACTAAAGAGGTTCCCCACTCTACACTACAGAGGAGGTTCCCTACTCTACACTACAGAGGAGGTTCTCTACTCTACACTACAGAGGTTCCCTACTCTACACTACAGAGGTTCCCTACTCTACACTACAGAGGTTCCCTACTCTACACTAAAGAGGTTCCCCACTCTACACTACAGAGGAGGTTCCCTACTCTACACTACAGAGGAGGTTCCCTACTCTACACTACAGAGGAAGTTCCCTACTCTACACTACAGAGGAGGTTCCCTACTCTACACCACAGAGGAGGTTCCTTACTCTACACTACAGAGGAGGTTCCCTACTCTACACTACAGAGGTTCCCTACTCTACACTACAGAGGAGTTTCCCTACTCTACACTACAGAGGAGGTTCCCTAAGCTACACTACAGAGGAGGTTCCCTACTCTACACTACAGAGGAGGTTCCCTAATCTACACTACAGAGGAGGTTCCCTACTCTACACTACAGAGGTTCCCTACTCTACACTACAGAGGAGGTTCCCTACTCTACACTACAGAGGAGGTTCCCTACTCTACACTACAACACAAAGAGGAGGGTCCCTACTCTACACTACACCACAAAGAGAAGGTTCCCTACTCTACACTACAGAGGAGGTTCCCTACTCTACACTACAACACAAAGAGGACGGTCCCCTACTCTATACTACACCACAAAGAGGAGGTTCCCTACTCTACACTACAGAGGTTCCCTACTCTACACTACAGAGGAGGTTCCCTACTCTACACTACAGAGGTTCCCTACTCTACACTACAGAGGTTCCCTACTCTACACTACAGAGGATATTCCCTACTCTACACTACAGAGGAGGTTCCCTACTCTACACTACAACAATACAGAGGAGGTTCCCTACTCTACACTACAGAGGTTCCCCACTCTACACTACAGAGGAGGTTCCCTACTCTACACTACAGAGGTTCCCTACTCTACACTACAGAGGTTCCCTACTCTACACTACAGAGGAGGTTCCCTACTCTACACTACAGAGGTTCCCTACTCTACACTACAGAGGACGTTCCCTACTCTACACTACAGAGGTTCCCTACTCTACACTACAGAGGTTCCCTACTCTACACTACAGAGGTTCCCTACTCTACACTACAGAGCTTCCCTACTCTACACTACAGAGGAGGTTCCCTACTCTACACTACAGAGGTTCCCTACTCTGCACTACAGAGGTTCCCTACTCTACACTACAGAGGTTCCCTACTCTACACTACAGAGGAGGTTCCCTACTCTATACTACAGAGGTTCCCCACTCTATACTACAGAGGAGGTTCCCTACTCTACACTACAGAGGAGGTTCTCTACTCTACACTACAGAGGTTCCCTACTATACACTACAGAGGTTCCCTACTCTACACTACAGAGGTTCCCTACTCTACACTACAGAGGTTCCCTACTCTACACTACAGAGATTCCCTACTCTACACTACAGAGGAGATTCCCTACTCTACACTACAGAGGAGGTTCCCTACTCTACACTACAGAGGAGGTTCCCTACTCTACACTACAACACAAAGAGGAGGGTCCCTACTCTACACTACACCACAAAGAGAAGGTTCCCTACTCTACACTACAGAGGAGGTTCCCTACTCTACACTACAACACAAAGAGGACGGTCCCTACTCTATACTACACCACAAAGAGGAGGTTCCCTACTCTACACTACAGAGGTTCCCTACTCTACACTACAGAGGAGGTTCCCTACTCTACACTACAGAGGTTCCCTACTCTACACAACAGAGGAGGTTCCCTACTCTACACTACAGAGGTTCCCCACTCTACACTACAGAGGAGGTTCCCTAATCTACACTACAGATGAGGTTCCCTACTCTACACTACAGAGGTTCCCTAATCTACACTACAGAGGAGGTTCCCTACTCTACACTACAGAGGTTCCCTACTCTACACTACAGAGGAGGTTCCCTACTCTACACTACAGAGGAGGTTCCCTACTCTACACTACAGAGGAGGATCCCTACTCTACACTACAGAGGTTCCCTACTCTACACTACAGAGGTTCCCTACTCTACACTACAGAGGAGGTTCCCTACTCTACACTACAGAGGAGGTTCCCTACTCTACACTACAGAGGTTCCCTACTCTACACTACAGAGGAGGTTCCCTACTCTACACTACAGAGGTTCCCTACTCTACACTACAGAGGTTCTCTACTCTACACTACAACACAAAGAGGAGGGTCCCTACTCTACACTACACCACAAAGAGAAGGTTCCCTACTCTACACTACAGAGGAGGTTCCCTACTCTACACTACAACACAAAGAGGACGGTCCCTACTCTATACTACACCACAAAGAGGAGGTTCCCTACTCTACACTACAGAGGTTCCCTACTCTACACTACAGAGGAGGTTCCCTACTCTACACTACAGAGGTTCCCTACTCTACACAACAGAGGAGGTTCCCTACTCTACACTACAGAGGTTCCCCACTCTACACTACAGAGGAGGTTCCCTAATCTACACTACAGATGAGGTTCCCTACTCTACACTACAGAGGTTCCCTAATCTACACTACAGAGGAGGTTCCCTACTCTACACTACAGAGGTTCCCTACTCTACACTACAGAGGAGGTTCCCTACTCTACACTACAGAGGAGGTTCCCTACTCTACACTACAGAGGAGGTTCCCTACTCTACACTACAGAGGTTCCCTACTCTACACTACAGAGGTTCCCTACTCTACACTACAGAGGAGGTTCCCTACTCTACACTACAGAGGAGGTTCCCTACTCTACACTACAGAGGTTCCCTACTCTACACTACAGAGGACGTGCCCTACTCTACACTACAGAGGTTCCCTACTCTACACTACAGAGGTTCCCTACTCTACACTACAGAGGTTTCCTACTCTACACTACAGAGGTTCCCTACTCTACACTACAGAGGAGGTTCCCTACTCTACACTACAGAGGTTCCCTACTCTACACTACAGAGCTTCCCTACTCTACATTTACATTTACTGAGGTTCCCTACTCTACACTACAGAGGAGGTTCCCTACTCTACACTACAGAGGAGGTTCCCTACTCTACACTACAGAGGTTCCCTACTCTACACTACAGAGCTTCCCTACTCTACACTACAGAGGTTCCCTACTCTACACTACAGAGGTTCCCTACTCTACACTACAGAGGTTCCCTACTCTACACTACAGAGGTTCCCTACTCTATACTACAGAGGTTCCCTACTCTACACTACATAGGTTCCCTACTCTACACTACAGAGGTTCCCTACTCTATACTACAGAGGTTCCCTACTCTACACTACAGAGGAGGTTCCCTACTCTACACTACAGAGCTTCCCTACTCTACACCGTGTATGTGTTTGTGTGTTTGTCTGTCTGTGTGTCTGTTTGTGCGTGCATGTGTGTGTGTCTCTGTGTCAGATTTATTCACCTCGTACTCAGTAATTAACTCAAGCATCATCATCTACAGTGTTGAGGTTCCACCATGCCATCATCAGGAGAAAAGTAGAGAGGAGAGGAGAGGAGAGGAGAGGAGAGGAGAGGAGAGGAGAGGAGAGGAGAGGAGAGGAGGAGAGGAGAGGAGAGGAGAGGAGGAGAGGAGAGGAGAGGAGAGGAGAGGGCTGATGAATGAGACATATGTTCTGCCCATATCTGAGGCACTAATCAGTCTTGAGACAGGTCCTGAACTAAAATAGAAGTGTGATTTACCACTTTGTCTGTAGACGTGTTGATAAGTGGCACATTGTCAAATCATTATTTGTGATGCAACAGAAGGCAAGAGAGAATGGTGGGAGGGAGAAAAAGAAAGAGAGAAAGAGAGAACAACTGAAGAGAGGTTAAGAGAGGTGAAGAGAGGGGAAGAGAAGTAAGGAGAGATGAGAGGTGATGAGAGATGAAGAGAGGGGAAGAGAGATGAAGAGAAGGGAAGAGAGGGGAAGAGAGGGGAAGAGAAGTAAGGAGAGATGAAGAGAGATGAAGAGAGGGGAAGAGAGATGAAGAGAAGGGAAGAGAGGGGAAGAGAGGGGAAGAGAGGGGAAGAGAGATGAGGAGAGGGGAAGAGAGGGGAAGATAAGTGAAGAGAGGTGAGGAGAGGGGAAGAGAGGGGAAGAGAAGTGAAGAGAGGTGAGGAGAGGGGAAGAGAGATGAAGAGAGGGGAAGAGAGGGGAAGAGAGGTGAGGAGAGGGGAAGAGAGGGGAAGAGAGGGGAAGAAAGGTGAGGAGAGACAGTGATCTCTTCATTATCCCTCCCTATTTCACTGGTCTACGGATCACAGTGTTAACAGATTTGGTGTTTTATCAAACAATCCGGCAGCCTCGTCTCTTCTGTCATTTGTCGGTTCCTTTGCTCTTCAGTGAAGAGAGACATAGAGGGTGAGATACAGAGACAGAGACAGAGACAGAGACAGAGACAGAGACAGAGACAGAGACAGATAGAGAGACATAGATGGTGAGATACAGAGACAGAGACAGAGACAGAGACATAGAGGGTGAGATACAGAGACAGAGACAGAGACAGAGACAGAGACAGAGACAGAGACAGAGACAGAGACAGAGACAGAGACAGAGACAGAGACAGAGACAGAGACAGAGACAGAGACAGAGAGATACAGAGACAGAGACAGAGACAGATAGAGAGAGACAGAGACAGAGACAGAGACAGAGACAGAGACAGAGACAGAGACAGAGACAGAGACAGAGACAGATAGAGAGACATAGAGGGTGAGATACAGAGACAGAGACAGAGACAGAGACAGAGACAGAGACAGAGACAGAGACAGAGACAGATAGAGAGACATAGAGGGTGAGATACAGAGACAGAGACAGAGACAGAGACAGAGACAGAGACAGAGACAGAGACAGAGACAGAGACAGAGACAGAGACAGAGACAGAGACAGAGACAGAGACAGAGACAGATAGAGAGACATAGAGGGTGAGATACAGAGACAGAGACAGAGACAGAGACAGAGACAGAGACAGAGACAGAGACAGAGACAGAGACAGAGACAGAGACAGAGACAGAGACAGAGACAGATAGAGAGACATAGAGGGTTAGATACAGAGACAGAGACAGAGACAGATAGAGAGACAGAGACAGAGACAGAGACAGATACAGAGACAGAGACAGAGACAGAGACAGAGACAGAGACAGATAGAGAGACATAGATGGTGAGATACAGAGACAGAGACAGAGACAGAGACAGAGACAGAGACAGAGACATAGACAGAGACAGAGACAGAGACAGAGACATAGAGGGTGAGATACAGAGACAGAGACAGAGACAGAGACAGAGACAGAGACAGAGACAGAGACAGAGACAGAGACAGAGACAGAGACAGAGACAGAGACAGAGACATAGAGGGTGAGATACAGAGACAGAGACAGAGACAGATAGAGAGACATAGAGGGTGAGATACAGAGACAGAGACAGAGACAGAGACAGAGACAGAGACAGAGACAGAGAGAGAGACAGAGACAGAGACAGAGACAGAGACAGAGACAGAGACAGAGACAGAGACAGAGACAGAGACAGAGACAGATAGAGAGACATAGAGGGTGAGATACAGAGACAGAGACAGAGACAGAGACAGAGACAGAGACAGAGACAGAGACAGAGACAGAGACAGATAGAGAGACATAGAGGGTTAGATACAGAGACAGAGACAGAGACAGATAGAGAGACATAGAGGGTGAGATACAGAGACAGAGACAGAGACAGAGACAGAGACAGAGACAGAGACAGATAGAGAGACATAGAGGGTGAGATACAGAGACAGAGACAGAGACAGAGACAGAGACAGATAGAGAGACATAGAGGGTGAGATACAGAGACAGAGACAGAGACAGAGACAGAGACATAGAGGGTGAGATACAGAGACAGAGACAGAGACAGAGACAGAGACAGAGACAGAGACAGAGACAGAGACAGATACAGAGACAGAGACAGATACAGAGACAGAGACAGAGACAGAGACAGAGACAGATAGAGAGACATAGATGGTGAGATACAGAGACAGAGACAGAGACAGAGACAGAGACAGATAGAGAGACATAGATGGTGAGATACAGAGACAGAGACAGATAGAGAGACATAGAGGGCGAGATACAGAGACAGAGACAGATAGAGAGACAGATGGAGAGAGAGTGAGAGAGAAAGAGAGAGAGAGAGAGAGAGAGAGCGAGAGAACGAGACCACGTCTCCCTCCTGACCTGGCCACCGTAATGACCATCGTACATCAAGTCTTAAGTGCTTCACCCCCCATTCCCCCTCCTATATACCCCCCTCACCCTCTGGTATCTCTGTCCCTGGCCAGACCAGAGCCTATCTCCCATTTCACTTCCCTGCAGAGAGCTGGACCACGGCCACACACTGGAAATTAAAAATGCATGGAGTGATTTATCTTGTAAGGGAGAGAGAAACTGACGGATGGAGGATGTGAGAGTTTGATTGAGGGAGGGACTGACTGAGGGAAGGAAAGAGTGACTGACTAAAGGAGGGAAAGATTAACTAAGAGAGGGTGTGGGAGCGTGACTGACTGAGGGAAGGAGGGAGAGACTGACTGAGGGAACGAGAGAGACACTGTTAATCTGCACCAACACTGATAATCTGCACCAACACTAATAATCTGCACCAACACTGATAATCTGCACCAACACTGTTAATCTGCACCAACACTGTTAATCTGCACCAACACTGTTAATCTGCACCAACACTGATAATCTGCACCAACACTGATAATCTGCACCAACACTGATAATCTGCACCAACACTGTTAATCTGCACCAACACTGTTAATCTGCACCAACACTGATAATCTGCACCAACACTGTTAATCTGCACCAACACTGTTAATCTGCACCAACACTGTTAATCTGCACCAACACTGTTAATCTGTACCAACACTGATAATCTGCACCAACACTGATAATCTGCACCAACACTGATAATCTGCACCAACACTGATAATCTGCACCAACACTGTTAATCTGCACCAACACTGTTAATCTGCACCAACACTGTTAATCTGCACCAACACTGTTAATCTGCACCAACACTGTTAATCTGCACCAGCTCTGTTAATCTGCACCAACACTGATAATCTGCACCAACACTGATAATCTGCACCAACACTGATAATCTGCACCAACGCTGATAATCTGTACCAACACTGATAATCTGCACCAACACTGATAATCTGCACCAACACTGATAATCTGCACCAACACTGATAATCTGCACCAACACTGATAATCTGCACCAACACTGATAATCTGTACCAACACTGATAATCTGCACCAACACTGATAATCTGCACCAACACTGATAATCTGCACCAACACTGATAATCTGCACCAACACTGATAATCTGCACCAACACTGATAATCTGTACCAACACTGATAATCTGTACCAGTTTTTAATCTGCACCAACACTGATAATCTGCACCAACACTGATAATCTGCACCAACACTGATAATCTGTACCAACACTGATAATCTGCACCAACACTGATAATCTGCACCAACACTGATAATCTGTACCAGTTTTTAATCTGCACCAACACTGTTAATCTGTACCAGTTTTTAAACTGCACCAACAATGTAAAAACAATTTCATCATGATTTGAATAAGGCTGTAATACAACCACATTTGGAAAAGGTCAAGGGGACTGAATACTTTCTGAATGTGTACCATACACTTCATAGTTAATGTGAAAATCCTATGCACACATTCACACGCTTAACTGTCTCTGGTCAATATCATTTAATTTCTAAACTTCAAAAAAAGTGTGAATTCAGAAATTAAATTATATTGACTCCTGAAGATACAATTCAATCAAAATGTTATTGCCAATGCACTTGTGTATAGAGCTGATAATATCTGTAGGTGCAAGGGGTTATAGTTCATTAATATCTATCTCTCAGTACATTAGCAGAAGAAATCAATCAGAGACAGTTAAGCAGTGTGAATAGGATTTCAAGTTATCTATGAAGGTTATAGCACTTTCAGAAAGTATGTCCCCTGTCTATAACCCTGTCTATCCCCTGTCTATAACCCTGTCTATCCCCTGTCTATAACCCTGTCTATAACCCTGTCTATCCCCTGTCTATAACCCTGTCTATAACCCTGTCTATCCCCTGTCTATAACCCTGTCTATCCCCTGTCTATAACCCTGTCTATCCCCTGTCTATAACCCTGTCTATAACCCTGTCTATCACCTGTCTATAACCCTGTCTATCCCCTGTCTAAACCCTGTCTATAACCCTGTCTATAACCCTGTCTATAACCCTGTCTATCACCTGTCTATAACCCTGTCTATCCCCTGTCTAACCCCCGTTTATAACCCTGTCTATAACCCTGTCTATTACCCTGTGTATAACCCTGTCTATCCCCTGTCTATAACCGTGTCAATAACCCTGTCTACCCCCTGTCTATAACCCTGTCTATCCCCTGTCTATCCCTGTCTAACCCCTGTCTATCCCCTGCCTATCCCCTGTCTACCCCTGTCTATCCCCTGTCTATAACCCTGTCTACCCCTGTCTACCCCCTGTCTATCCCCTGTCTATCCCCTGTCTATAACCCTGTCTATCCCCTGTCTACCCCCTGTCTGTCCCCTGTCTATCCCCTGTCTATCCCCTGTCTATCCCTGTCTATCCCCTGTCTGTCCCCTGTCTATCCCCTGTCTATCCCCTGTCTGTCCCCTGTCTATCCCCTGTCTACCCCTGTCTATCCCTGTCTGTCCCCTGTCTACCCCCTGTCTATCCCTGTCTGTCCCCTGTCTATCCCCTGTCCATCCCCTGTCCGTCCACTGTCTATCCCCTGTCTATCCCCTGTCTACCCCCTGTCTATCCCTGTCTGTCCCCTGTCTACCCCTTGTCTATAACCCTGTCTACCCCCTGTCTGTCCCCTGTCTATCACTGTCTGTCCCCTGTCTATCCCCTGTCTATCCCCTGTCTATCCCCTGTCTATCCCTGTCTATCCCCTGTCTGTCCCCTGTCTATCCCCTGTCTATCCCCTGTCTGTCCCCTGTCAATCCCCTGTCTACCCCTGTCTATCCCTGTCTGTCCCCTGTCTACCCCCTGTCTATCCCTGTCTGTCCCCTGTCTATCCCCTGTTCATCCCCTGTCTGTCCACTGTCTATCCCCTGTCTATCCCCTGTCTACCCCCTGTCTATCCCTGTCTGTCCCCTGTCTACCCCCTGTCTATAACCCTGTCTACCCCCTGTCTGTCCCCTGTCTATCACTGTCTGTCCCCTGTCTATCCCCTGTCTATCCCCTGTCTATCCCTGTCTATCCCCTGTCTGTCCCCTGTCTATCCACTGTCTATCATCTGTCTATCCCCTATCTATCCCTGTCTATCACCTCTCTATCCCTGTCTATCCCTGTCTATAACCCTGTCTATAACCCTGTCTATCCCCTGTCTATAACCCTGTCTATCCCCTGTCTATAACCCTGTCTATCCCCTGTCTATAACCTTGTCTATAACCCTGTCTATAACCCTGTCTATCCCCTGTCTATAACCCTGTCTATCCCCTGTCTAATCCCTGTTTATAACCCTGTCTATAACCCTGTATATTACCCTGTGTATAACCCTGTCTATCCCCTGTCTATAACCCTGTCTATCCCCTGTCTAACCCCTGTTTATAACCCTGTCTATAACCCTGTCTATCCCCTGTCTCTAACCCTGTCTATCCCCTGTCTATCCCCTGTCTATCCCCTGTGTATAACCCTGTCTATCCCCTGTTTATAACCCTGTCTATAAGCCTGTCTATAACCCAGTCTATCCCCTGTCTATAACCCTGCCTATCCCCTGTCTATAACCCTGTCTATCCCCTGTCTATAACCCTGTCTATAACCCTGTATATACCCTTGTCTATCCCCTGTCTATAACCCTGTCTATAACCATGTCTATCCCCTGTCTATAACCTTGTCTATCCCCTGTCTATCCCTGTCTATACCTGTCTATAACCCTGTATGTCCCCTGTCTATAACCCTGTCTATCACCTGTTTATAACCCTGTCTATCCCCTGTCTATAACCCTGTCTATCCCCTGTCTATAACCCTGTCTATCCCCTGTCTATAACCTTGTCTATCCCCTGTCTATCCCTGTCTATATCCCTGTCTATAACTCTGTATATCCCCTGTCTATATCCCTGTCTATAACCCTGTCTATATCCCTGTCTATAACCCTGTCTATATCCCTGTCTATAACCCTGTCTATCCCATGTCTACCCCTGTCTATCTCCTGTCTATCCCTGTCTATAACCCTGTCTATCCCCTGTCTACCCCCTGTCTACCCCCCGTCTACCCCCTGTCTATCCCCTGTCTATCCCCTGTCTACACCCTGTCTACCCCCTGTCTATCCGCCAGTCTATCCCCTGTCTATAACCCTGTCTATCCCCTGTCTATCCCCTGTCTACCCCCTGTCTATAACCCTGTCTATCCCCTGTCTATCCCCTGTCTACCCCCTGTCTATCCCCTGTCTATCCCCTGTCTATAACCCTGTCTACACCATGTCTACCCCCTGTCTATCCCCTGTCTATCCCCTGTCTATAACCCTATCTACCCCTGTCTATCCCCTGTCTATCCCCTGTCTATCCCCTGTCTACCCCCTGTCTATCCCCTGTCTATAACCCTGTCTATCCCCTGTCTAACCCCTGTTTATAACCCTGTCTATCCCCTGTCTATCCCCTGTCTATCCCCTGTCTCTAACCCTGTTTCTAACCCTGTCTATCCCCTGTGTATAACCCTGTCTATCCCCTGTCTACCCCCTGTCTATCCTCTGTCTATCCCCTGTCTGTCCCCTGTCTATCCCCTGTCTATCCCCTGTCTACCCCCTGTCTACCCCCTGTCTATCCCCTGTCTACCCCCTGTCTATCCCCTGTCTGTCCCCTGTCTGTCCCCTGTCTATCCCCTGTCTATAACCCTGTCTATCCCCTGTCTATCCCCTGTCTACCCCCTGTCTATTCCTGTCTATCCCCTGTCTATCCCCTGTCTATCCCCGTCTATCCCCTGCCTATCCCCTGTCTACCCCCGACAGGCTTGTTCTCAATGGGCTGATGGGGCTGGAGGGGTGGGGCTGTTCAAACGTCATGTTGCCGCCACCTGCTGGTAAACTGCTGTTGAGTTGTTTTTTTCCCTCCCTTTCTCTGCCATTAAAACTCCCTCCAACGAGACTACATCACCAGCTCAACATGTCCTCTCCTCTAGTTTCTCTACTCAGACTTCTAGTAGCCTTTTCCCATGTCTGTTAGGTTTACATACACTCAGGTTCTGAAGGGGATAGACCCACCCGGCCAAACACTCCCTTAAACCGGACGGCGCTGGGCCAATTGTGGGCCGCCCTGTAGGACTCCCAATCACGGCAGGTTGTGACACAGCCTGGAAACGAACAAGGGCCTGTAGTGATGCCTCCAGCATGTGATTTACACCGCTGTGCCACTCAGGAGGTCAAAATACATACTGGTCTGAAACTAGATCCCCCTAAATACTGGTCTGAAACTAGATCCCCCTACATACTGGTCTGAAACTAGATCCTCTACATACTGATCTGAAACTAGATCCCTTACATACTGGTCTGAAACTAGATCCCCTACATACTGGTCTGAAACTAGATCCCCCTACATACTGGTCTGAAACTAGATTGCCCTACATACTGGTCTGAAACTAGATCCCCTACAAACTGGTCTGAAACTAGATCCTCTACAAACTGGTCTGAAACTAGATCCTCCTACATACTGATCTGAAACTAGATCCCCCTACATACTGGTCTGAAACTAGATCCCCTACATACTGGTCTGGAACTAGATCCCCCTACATACTGGTCTGGAACTAGATCCCCTACATACTGGTCTGAAACTAGATCCCCCTACATACTGGTCTGGAACTAGAACCCCTACATACTGGTCTGAAACTAGATCCCCCTACATACTGGTCTGGAACTAGATCCCCTACATACTGGTCTGAAACTAGATCCCCTACATACTGGTCCATAACTAGATCCCCCTACATACTGGTCTGGAACTAGATCCCCTACATACTGGTCTGAAACTAGATCCCCCTACATACTGGTCTGAAACTAGATCCCCCTACATACTGGTCTGAAACTAGATCCCCCTACATACTGGTCTGAAACTAGATCCCCCTACATACTGGTCTGAAACTAGATCCCCCTACATACTGGTCTGAAACTAGATCCTCTACATACTGGTCTGAAACTAGATCCACCTACATACTGGTCTGAAACTAGATCCCCCTACATACTGGTCTGAAACTAGATCCTCTACATACTGGTCTGAAACTAGATCCACCTACATACTGGTCTGAAACTAGATCCCCCCTACATACTGGTCTGAAACTAGATCCCCCTACATACTGGTCTGAAACTAGATCCCCCTACATACTGGTCTGAAACTAGATCCCCCTACATACTGGTCTGAAACTAGATCCCTCTACATACTGGTCTGGAACTAGATCCCTCTACATACTGGTCTGAAACTAGATCCCTCTACATACTGGTCTGAAACTAGATCCCCCTACATACTGGTCTGAAACTAGATCCCCCTACATACTGGTCTGAAACTAGATCCCCCTACATACTGGTCTGAAACTAGATCCCCTACATACTGGTCTGGAACTAGATCCCCCTACATACTGGTCTGAAACTAGATCCCCTACATACTGGTCTGGAACTAGACCCCCCTACATACTGGTCTGAAACTAGATCCCCTACATACTGGTCTGGAACTAGATCCCCTACATACTGGTCTGAAACTAGATCCCCTACATACTGGTCTGGAACTAGATCCCCCTACATACTGGTCTGGAACTATCCTCCAGGTCCTCCCCTCCCGCTCCGTGGCTCGATGACTCATTGCGAGCTCACAGAACAGGGCTCCGGGCAGCCGAATGAGAAGCTCTAGGAATAAATATGAATTTGTGTATGAGGCCACTAGTTCTGGTCTGAAACTAGATCTCCCTCTCTCTGGTCAGTCTCACCGGAGGAAAGGAGACATCAGGGACTCAGACACCGACATACTGGTCTGAAACTGACCATCAGCGGAAATGGAGGAAAACTCGTCTCCCTGCGGACCTGGCATTCTTTCACTCCCTCCTCTCTACATTTTCCTCCTCTGTCTCTGCTGCTAAAGCCACTTTCTACCACGCTAAATTTCAAGCATCTGCCTCTAACCCTAGGAAGCACTTTGCCACCTTCTCCTCCCTCCTGAATCCTCCTCCCCCTCCCCCCCCCTCCTCCCTCTCTGCAGACGACTTCGTCAACCATTTTGAAAAGAAGGTCGACGACATCCGATCCTCGTTTGCTAAGTCAAACGACACCACTGGTTCTGCTCACACTGCCCTACCCTGTGCTCTGACCTCTTTCTCCCCTCTCTCTCCAGATGAAATCTCGCGTCTTGTGACGGCCGGCCGCCCAACAACCTGCCCACTTGACCCTATCCCCTCCCCTCTTCTCCAGACCATTTCCGGAGACCTTCTCCCTTACCTCACCTCGCTCATCAACTCATCACTGACCGCTGGCTGCGTCCCTTCCGTCTTCAAGATTCTTTGGGGTTGTCCGTGGTATGCTCAGAGCTTTGCCACATATGCTCTGGCTAAACATAAAGCATGGATTTTTTTGTGAAGAATCCAAAAGTAGACACAATTCTGGGGAACTTTATTGATATTTCAAGGCTTTTTAACAAATCAAAAACCAAATTGGGATAATTATTCAGGGACCTAGCCCAGAATGCAGTGAGATCTGAGAGTTGCACCCCTTCTGAAAAAACCTACACTCGATCCCTCAACAATTACAGACCAGTATCCCTTCTTTCTTTTCTCTCCAAAACTCTTGAACGTGCCGTCCTTGGCCAGCTCTCCCGCTATCTCTCTCTGAATGACCTTCTTGATCCAAATCAGTCAGGTTTCAAGACTAGTCATTCAACTGAGACTGCTCTCCTCTGTATCACGAGGGCGCTCCGCACTGCTAAAGCTAACTCTCTCTCCTCTGCTCTCATCCTTCTAGATCTATCGGCTGCCTTCGATACTGTGAACCATCAGATCCTCCTCTCCACCCTCTCCGAGTTGGGCATCTCCGGCGCAGCCCACGCTTGGATTGCGTCCTACCTGACAGGTCGCTCCTACCAGGTGGCGTGGCGAGAATCTGTCTCCTCACCACGCGCTCTCACCACTGGTGTCCCCCAGGGCTCTGTTCTAGGCCCTCTCCTATTCTCGCTATACACCAAGTCACTTGGCTCTGTCATAACCTCACATGGTCTCTCCTATCATTGCTATGCAGACGACACACAACTAATCTTCTCCTTTCCCCCTTCTGATGACCAGGTAGCGAATCGCATCTCTGCATGTCTGGCAGACATATCAGTGTGGATGACGGATCACCACCTCAAGCTGAACCTCGGCAAGACGGAGCTGCTCTTCCTCCCGGGGAAGGACTGCCCGTTCCATGATCTCGCCATCACGGTTGACAACTCCATTGTGTCCTCCTCCCAGAGCGCTAAGAACCTTGGTGTGATCCTGGACAACACCCTGTCGTTCTCAACCAACATCAAGGCGGTGGCCCGTTCCTGTAGGTTCATGCTCTACAACTTCCGCAGAGTACGACCCTGCCTCACACAGGAAGCGACGCAGGTCCTAATCCAGGCACTTGTCATCTCCCGTCTGGATTACTGCAACTCGCTGTTGGCTGGGCTCCCTGCCTGTGCCATTAAACCCCTTCAACTCATCCAGAACGCCGCAGCCCATCTGGTGTTCAACCTTCCCAAGTTCTCTCACGTCACCCCGCTCCTCCGTTCTCTCCACTGGCTTCCAGTTGAAGCTCGCATCCGCTACAAGACCATGGTGCTTGCCTACGGAGCTGTGAGGGGAACGGCACCTCAGTACCTCCAGGCTCTGATCAGGCCCTACACCCAAACAAGGGCACTGCGTTCATCCACCTCTGGCCTGCTCGCCTCCCTACCACTGAGGAAGTACAGCTCCCGCTCAGCCCAGTCAAAACTGTTCGCTGCTCTGGCCCCCCAATGGTGGAACAAACTCCCTCACGACGCCAGGACAGCGGAGTCAATCACCACCTTCCGGAGACACCTGAAACCCCACCTCTTTAAGGAATACCTAGGATAGGATAAGTATTCCCTCTCCCCCCCCTTTAAGATTTAGATGCACTATTGTAAAGTGACTGTTCCACTGGATGTCATAAGGTGAATGCACCAATTTGTAAGTCGCTCTGGATAAGAGCGTCTGCTAAATGACTTAAATGTAAATGTAAATATTTCTTACAAAATAAATATGAATTGCTTATGCAATTAAAAGGGAACAGTTTGTCGATTCTGGGAACGTTCTTCGGCCACAAGAGTTCACCTGACACAAGAGTTCACCTGACACAAGAGTTCACCTGACACAAGAGTTCACCTGACACAAGAGTTCACCTGACACAAGAGTTCACCTGACACAAGACTGAATCCAAACATTACAATGTTGATTTTATGTGATTAAACAAAACATTTAGCAACATAATAACAATATTTACGCCCCATTCACATGAACCATAATCACTCTGTTACGTTGCGCTGGATGTCATTCATTTGAATATGGACTGTCCACAACGGAGTTGAATCACAATGCCCCCTTGCGGTTGAAGGCTCTGTTACAAGGCAGCCGCCGCATAACATTGAAGAACAGGATGTTACTAAACCATAGAAGAAGCTGAAAATATGGGTTTATGGGATAGCCAGCAACTTGTAAACAATTACCCATTCCTCTAAGTTAGTCCCTATAAAAAATAATACACATTGGCTGTTAAGCCATTATCCTATAGGACATTTTTTTGTTAAAAATATATTTATAATGATAGCTAAAGTATAGCCTAGCTTTTAGCTAGCTAGCTAGCTGGCTGCTCTGCTTGACTTGCTAGAAAGTTATAGAAACAAGTTGAGGAAAAAGTAAATAAACGTTTTATTATCATCTGAAATTCTATGTTTCTACTATCTTGGATGAAATGTTCATATTTCACAATCTCCCAACATAAATGTGATCCCTGACCTGAGACTTGTCTCTCCTCTTTCTTGCGCCGTGAAACCATTATGCTCTCTATCCAGTAAGGGAACGGTATTGCATGAAGCTGCCCTAGGGCCTAATGAAATACGGCACTATGCAAACAGGACTTTAGGCTTTCAAAATGCAATTCAGAGAAACAGATCAGTATTTTTGGTGAGCATAGAAAAGGAGGCATGACTCCATTCAGGACTGACAATCACAGAACAACCCAGGGTATAATACCATGTCTTCTTGTAACTGTACATCAAACACAGTGACCACAAATGTTAACATTGTATATGACATTAGTTTTACTATAGACTACAGGGCGTACCAGTGAGATATCTCCTGTAGGCTACAGGCCGTACCAGTGAGATATCTCCTGTAGACTACAGGCCGTGCGAGTGAGATATCTCCTGTAGGCTACAGGCCGTACCAGTGAGATATCTCCTGTAGACTACAGGCCGTACCAGTGAGATATCTCCTGTAGGCTACAGGCCGTACCAGTGAGATATCTCCCGTAGGCTACAGGCCGTACCAGTGAGATATCTCCTGTAGACTACAGACCGTACCAGTGAGATATCTCCTGTAGACTACAGGTCGTACCAGTGAGATATCTCCTGTAGGCTACAGGCCGTACCAGTGAGATATCTCCTGTAGGCTACAGGCCGTACCAGTGAGATATCTCCTGTAGACTACAGGCCGTACCAGTGAGATATCTCCTGTAGACTACAGGCCGTACCAGTGAGATATCTCCTGTAGACTACAGGCCGTACCAGTGAGATATCTCCTGTAGACTACAGGCCGTACCAGTGAGATATCTCCTGTAGACTACAGGCCGTACCAGTGAGAGATCACCTGTAGGCTACAGGCCGTACCAGTGAGATATCTCCTGTAGACTACAGGCCGTACCAGTGAGATATCTCCTGTAGGCTACAGGCCGTACCAGTGAGAGATCACCTGTAGACTACAGGCCGTACCAGTGAGAGATCACCTGTAGACTACAGGCCGTACCAGTGAGAGATCTCCTGTAGGCTACAGGCCGTACCAGTGAGATATCTCCTATAGGCTACAGGCCGTACCAGTGAGATATCTCCTGTAGACTACAGGCCGTACCAGTGAGATATCTCCTGTAGACTACAGGCCATACCAGTGAGATATCTCCTGTAGACTACAGACCATACCAGTGAGATATATCCTGTAGACTACATGCCGTACCAGTGAGATATCTCCTGTAGACTACAGGCCGTACCAGTGAGATATCTCCTGTAGACTACAGACCATACCAGTGAGATATCTCCTGTAGACTACAGGCCGTACCAGTGAGATATCTCCTGTAGACTACAGGCCGTACCAGTGAGATATCTGCTGTAGGCTACAGGCCGTACCAGTGAGATATCACCTGTAGACTACAGGCCGTACCAGTGAGATATCTCCTGTAGACTACAGGCCGTACCAGTGAGATATCTGCTGTAGACTACAGGCCATACCAGTGAATATATCTCCTGTAGACTACAGGCCGTACCAGTGAGATATCTCCTGTAGACTACAGGCCGTACCAGTGAGATATCTCCTGTAGACTACAGGCCGTACCAGTGAGATATCTCCTGTAGACTACAGGCCGTACCAGTGAGATATCTCCTGTAGACTACAGGCCGTACCAGTGAGATATCTCCTGTAGACTACAGGCCGTACCAATGAGATATCTCCTGTATGCTACAGGCCGTACCAGTGAGATATCTGTAGACTACAGGCCGTACCAGTGAGATATCTCCGGTAGACTACAGGCCGTACCAGTGAGATATCTCCTGTAGGCTACAGGCCGTACCAGTGAGATATCTCCTGTAGTCTACAGGCCGTACCAGTGAGATATCTCCTGTAGGCTACAGGCCATACCAGTGAGATATCTCCTGTAGGCAACAGGCCGTACCAGTGAGATATCTCCTGTAGGCTACAGGCCGTACCAGTGAGATATCTCCTGTAGACTACAGGCCGTACCAGTGAGATATCTCCTGTAGACTACAGGCCATACCAGTGAGATATCTCCTGTAGGCTACAGGCCGTACCAGTGAGATATCTCCTATAGGCTACAGGCCGTACCAGTGAGATATCTCCTGTAGACTACAGGCCGTACCAGTGAGATATCTCCTGTAGACTACAGGCCGTACCAGTGAGATATCTCCTGTAGACTACAGACCATACCAGTGAGATATCTCCTGTAGACTACATGCCGTACCAGTGAGATATCTCCTGTAGACTACAGGCCGTACCAGTGAGATATCTCCTGTAGACTACAGACCATACCAGTGAGATATCTCCTGTAGACTACAGGCCGTACCAGTGAGATATCTCCTGTAGACTACAGGCCGTACCAGTGAGATATCTGCTGTAGGCTACAGGCCGTACCAGTGAGATATCACCTGTAGACTACAGGCCGTACCAGTGAGATATCTCCTGTAGACTACAGGCCGTACCAGTGAGATATCTCCTGTAGACTACAGGCCGTACCAGTGAGATATCTCCTGTAGACTACAGGCCGTACCAGTGAGATATCTCCTGTAGTCTACAGGCCGTACCAGTGAGATATCTCCTGTAGGCTACAGGCCGTACCAGTGAGATATCTCCTGTAGGCTACAGGCCGTACCAGTGAGATATCTCCTGTAGGCTACAGGCCGTACCAGTGAGATATCTCCTGTAGACTACAGGCCGTACCAGTGAGATATCTCCTGTAGTCTACAGGCCGTACCAGTGAGATATCTCCTGTAGGCTACAGGCCGTACCAGTGAGATATCTCCTGTAGACTACAGGCCGTACCAGTGAGATATCTCCTGTAGTCTACAGGCCGTACCAGTGAGATATCTCCTGTAGGCTACAGGCCGTACCAGTGAGATATCTCCTGTAGGCTACAGGCCGTACCAGTGAGATATCTCCTGTAGGCTACAGGCCGTACCAGTGAGATATCTCCTGTAGACTACAGGCCGTACCAGTGAGATATCTCCTGTAGGCTACAGGCCGTACCAGTGAGATATCTCCTGTAGACTACAGGCCGTACCAGTGAGATATCTCCTGTAGGCTACAGGCCGTACCAGTGAGATATCTCCTGTAGACTACAGGCCGTACCAGTGAGATATCTCCTGTAGACTACAGGCCGTACCAGTGAGATATCTCCTGTAGGCTACAGGCCGTACCAGTGAGATATCTCCTGTAGACTACAGGACGTACCAGTGAGATATCTCCTGTAGACTACAGTCCGTACCAGTGAGATATCTCCTGTAGACTACAGGCCGTACCAGTGAGATATCTCCTGTAGACTACAGGCCGTACCAGTGAGATATCTCCTGTAGGCTACAGGCCGTACCAGTGAGATATCTCCTGTAGACTACAGGCCGTACCAGTGAGATATCTCCTGTAGACTACAGGCCGTACCAGTGAGATATCTCCTGTAGGCTACAGGCCGTACCAGTGATATATCTCCTGTAGACTACAGGCCGTACCAGTGAGATATCTCCTGTAGGCTACAGGCCGTACCAGTGAGATATCTCCTGTAGACTACAGGCCGTACCAGTGAGATATCTCCTGTAGGCTACAGGCCGTACCAGTGAGATATCTCCTGTAGGCTACAGGCCGTACCAGTGAGATATCTCCTGTAGGCTACAGGCCGTACCAGTGAGATATCTCCTGTAGGCTACAGGCCGTACCAGTGAGATATCTCCTGTAGGCTACAGGCCGTACCAGTGAGATATCTCCTGTAGACTACAGGCCGTACCAGTGAGATATCTCCTGTAGGCTACAGGCCGTACCAGTGAGATATCTCCCGTAGACTACAGGCCGTACCAGTGAGATATCTCCCGTAGACTACAGGCCGTACCAGTGAGATATCTCCTGTAGGCTACAGGCCGTACCAGTGAGATATCTCCCGTAGGCTACAGGCCGTACCAGTGAGATATCTCCTGTAGACTACAGGCCGTACCAGTGAGAGATCACCTGTAGACTACAGGCCGTACCAGTGAGAGATCACCTGTAGACTACAGGCCGTACCAGTGAGATATCTCCTGTAGACTACAGGCCGTACCAGTGAGATATATCCTGTAGACTACCGGCTTTACAAGTGAGATATATCCTGTAGGCTACAGGCCGTACCAGTGAAATTATATAGTTTGTTACATAACTTGACTGATTCCCACTATATT
>NC_060184.1:83919170-83984170 GCF_021184085.1 Oncorhynchus gorbuscha
GGGGTCCTTATTTTTATTTTGTTCAAGTCCTGTTTTATTTTCCATTGTTTTCCCCTCCTTAGAAATTAAATGTAAATTACTCTAATAATCCATTTTTATTATTTAGTTTATTATAATAACCTTTGCAATAAATGATTATATTATTATATGATAGTTGTTTTTAATTATTGTTAGTATTATCAGTCATAAACCAAACAAATGGACAAATATTTGATGTGAATAAACCGGTTCTAAAGAAACTTATTAATTATTTAATTATTGAATTATTGAATCTCATCTAAGGACTTGACAGTCAAACTATTGAAGTAGCGGAACAACGTGTGTTGATGAGAGTCAGAGATGTCAACTATCTACTGAGGATCATGAACTCAACATACAACTGATTCAACTCAATGTCAACTATCTTCTGATGAACTCAACATACAACTGATTCAACTCAATGTCAACCGAGCGACAATTAAAGACATCTCTGAATTTTGAGTCGGTAACTAAAATGAGTTAACTTTACCAGAACAGCGTCAGAAATGTTTGCTTGTCCACCGCAAATGTGTGCTAACGGTTTTAGACTCCCCTTCACCAAATGTGTGCTAACGGTTTTAGACTCCCCTTCACCAAATGTGTGCTAACGGTTTTAGACTCCCCTTCACCAAATGTGTGCTAACGGTTTTAGACTCCCCTTCACCAAATGTGTGCTAACGGTTTTAGACTCCCCTTCACCAAATGTGTGCTAACGGTTTTAGACTCCCCTTCACCAAATGTGTGCTAACGGTTTTAGACTCCCCTTCACCAAATGTGTGCTAACGGTTTTAGACTCCCCTTCACCAAATGTGTGCTAACGGTTTTAGACTCCCCTTCACCAAATGTGTGCTAACGGTTTTAGACTCCCCTTCACCAAATGTGTGCTAACGGTTTTAGACTCCCCTTCACCAAATGTGTGCTAACGGTTTTAGACTCCCCTTCACCAAATGTGTGCTAACGGTTTTAGACTCCCCTTCACCAAATGTGTGCTAACGGTTTTAGACTCCCCTTCACCAAATGTGTGCTAACGGTTTTAGACTCCCCTTCACCAAATGTGTGCTAACGGTTTTAGACTCCCCTTCACCAAATGTGTGCTAACGGTTTTAGACTCCCCTTCACCAAAGCAGTCAGCAGTTTCATCAAAACAATTGGTAGCCTACTTTCAACTTAAACATGTGTTTGTAAATATATATTTGTTGTCAAATATAGACTAGTTCTCACTGCTTCCTAGGTCTGTCTCTGTAGCCTATTAATGAAGTTGTTTAGAAACGTTTCTACAGGCAGAGTGGGTTGGTCAGTCCCACGGGTGGATCCCCTGCCTGTGCCTCTCCAGGCTAACCAAACATACACACTGATTTATAACAATCCAGGTGCTGTCTGTCTGTCTGACTGTCTGTCTGTCTCACTGCATTTGTTTTAACTCATTGGGACTGTGTTTGTGGATTTAAAGTATAAATGTTTTAAAAAGCTAAATTAAGTCATATAATTTGCTAAACATTTAAAAGAATAATAATAGTAATAAGTACTTGTATGAAAATGTATTTTCAATAAGATACAATATTATCTAAACATACAGCATTAAGAAGGAAAGAAATTCCACAAATTAACTTTGAACAAGGCACACATGTTTATTGAAATGCATTCCAGGTTACCTCATGAAGCTGGTTGAGAGAATGCCACGAGAGTGCAAAGCTGTCATCTAGGCAAAGGGCGGCTACTTTGAAGAATCCCCAATTTAAAACATATTTTGATTTGTTTAAGACTTTTTTGGTTACTACATGATTCCATATGTGTTATTTCATAGTTTTGATGTCTACACTATTATCTCTACAATGTAGAAAATAGTCTAAATAAATAAAAAACCTTGGAATGAGGAGGTGTGTCCAAGCTTTGACTGGTACTGTATGATAGTAACAAACCATTTCAGAAATATTGTTGTTGTTGTATTGCACATAACATCCTTTTATCTTGAAATATATTATTTTGTTTGTTTCTGACTGCAAACTGCTCATGAGTCAAAGTGTTGTACTTTTTTTTCAATTTAACCTTCATTTAAATAGGCAAGTCAGTTAAGAACAAATTCTTATTTACAATGACGGCCTACCCCGGACAACACTGGGACAATTGTGCGCTGCAAAACCACAGTAAGGATGTGATACAGCCTGGATTCAAACCAGTCACCGCAATGACATCTTTTATATTGAGATACAGTGTCTTAGACAGCCGCGCCACTCAGGGAGCCCAGTGGTGTGATGAATGTAGATCTGTATCTGATAGATACGTGACTAGTTTAGTAAAGTAATTTGCTATAGAAATCATAACTTTAGAGCTGGGGACAACGTCTTCATAATACTGTCACAGCTGGTGAAATGCCAAAACATTTCCTCAAGATGGACCATTTTCCAAGTCACTTCTAGAAGTTCCATGATAAAGGATTACTTCAGCACATGGCTGTTGAGGGCATCCTTTATCAATAATACAGAGGCTACTTATCCCCAAGGTGCTTTTTGGTATCAAGAGCCAGTCTGTCTACTCGCTGCACACTATGTAGTCTATTGTACAGTGGGGAAGGGCAGTCAGCCACAACCCCTCCATGTTACGCTTCTTGACAGCAGAATGATGATCAGGGGGCCCCTTGCACCATTCTTCTGGTGTGTGTGTGTGTGTTTCATAACCTCCCCCAGGGTGTCAGATTCCCATCTTCCCTCATCTCTCCTCCCAGGGTGTCAGATTCCCGTCTTCCCTCTTATCTCCTCCCAGGGTGTCAGATTCCCGTCTTCCCTCTTCTCTCCTCCCAGGGTGTCAGATTCCCATCTTCCCTCATCTCTCCTCCCAGGATGTCAGATTCCCATCTTCCCTCTTCTCTCCTCCCAGGGTGTCAGATTCCCCATCTTCCCTAATCTCTCCTCCCAGGGTGTCAGATTCCCCTCTTCCCTCATCTCTCCTCCCAGGGTGTCAGATTCCCCATCTTCCCTCATCTCTCCTCCCAGGGTGTCAGATTCCCCATCTTCCCTCTTCTCTCCTCCCAGGGTGTCAGATTCCCCATCTTCCCTCATCTCTCCTCCCAGGGTGTCAGATTCCCCATCTTCCCTCATCTCTCCTCCCAGGGTGTCAGATTCCCCTCTTCCCTCATCTCTCTCAGCATGGAAGCCTTAATATGAAAATCTCGTTACCGCCACTCCGCTACGATATAACTAAATGGTCACATTTGCACACGTCTCTTTTCCTGCTCCCTCTGCTCTCAATCCCCTTGCTCAGTTAATGCCAGTTAATTCTATCTCCTCCCTAAATAATACTTTGGAAAAGCATTCTTCCAAAGTGCTACATCATTTATTAGGGAGAACTTCTCGTGAAAAATGAACGCCTTTAATTTTGGTTGATGGCAAGATCAGTTTAGCTCTGTAAATCGATCTTTAATGAGATTTTGCTACAGGGGATAATCTGCTCCTGACAGATAAACATCATGGAGACATCTGTAGACCAACGATTACACACACACACACACACACACACACACACACACACACACACACACACACACACACACACACACACACACACACACACACACACACACACACACACACACACACACACACACACACACACACACACACACACACCCCCCCACACACACACACACACACCCCCCCACCCCCCACACACACACACACACACACACACACACACACACACACACACACACACACACACACACACACACACACACACACACACACACACACACACACACACACACACACACACACACACAACACGTCGCTGAGTGCACAGAAGCACAGAGACTAATGGTCACTCTCTAAAAGTATCATTTTACTATCAACAGACAACAACCTAACTTTCCTCCAGTAATTGTTTTTTTTTTTTTTTTTTTTGGATAATTAAAAGAGCTTCATTTGTATCTTTCAATTGTAGAGAGACTATATTATATCTGCTTTCAGCGTTTGGTAAAGCTGTGATACAGTGAAGCATGGGACGGCAGGAGGGAGGCACCAGAGGATCGGCCAGCCACCCAGCCTGCATGGGGACAGCATGGGGACTGCAAGGTCCATTATGTCCAACACTATGGATGTTTAATGGACCTTGGGGTTCATAAAGAGAGAGAGAAGTCTTTGTTATCACCTGAGTCCTCTGAAGCATCGGCACAGCTGACCCAGAGAGTCAGATGGAGAACACATCTAAATACTGGGATCTGATTTAATTTAAAGGCGAACTCCCCTTAAAAACTCTGTTGTTTTTTTTACCTTTAATCAGATGGCAACAGCAGCATAATACCATGAGTCACTGTAGTACATCTGAGGTAGTTGGCTTGAGGCTTTGAATACAGTAGCTACATGACACTTGGTCAAGAAGATGCCAGTAGTGATCACAGTGGTGTCCTAATAGAGAGACAGTACACTGTGAGATCATTGAAAATTGACATTGCATAGCATCCATTTTACAACTTGAACACGTTGAAGGAACTAGGCGTTTTACAAGCCAACATCATTCTGACACTCTCATTTAGCTATTGATCCCAGAACATAAAACTCTGATTGGATAAAGCGAAAGCAAGAGAATCTTTACAAACCAACCGATACAAACTAGGCATTCATCCAGTCAACCAATCCAAAGTGATCTCTCCCAGAGTGCTGGGGTAAAGATTGGCCTTTCTGGGGTGCCTAGACAAAGTCCCACATCTCGGTAACTTTTCCAAGGAGTAGACGGGTTTGGACTCCATCCAGAGAAAATAAGACCATATTATCTCAGCCCCAGAGCCCAGCCAAAAGCTACCCAAATTAAAGCTACCACATTGGACTATTTGTTTCAGTCTCTGTCAGACTGTCGCTCCATCACTTCACAGAGTCATGACGCCATCTTGATCTTGCCACCCGTCTTTGTTTTACAGTATTTTTGCTGTAACACTATCAAACCCCCACTCCCCCATCCTCACCTCTCTCCCCACCCCTCTCATGACCTGATTTAGATGTAAGATGGTGAACGGGAGGGAGGAAATGTGCAACGCCACAGCAGTGAATGTGTCTCATTGTGACAGCTTTACAGATGTGGCTAACACTTCTCCACCTGGTCATTATTCTCCTAATTTCTCCTAACACTTCTCCACCTGGTCATTATCCTAATTTCTCCTAACACTTCTCCACCTTGTCATTATTCTCCTCATTTCTCCTAACACTTCTCCACCTGGTCATTATTCTAATTTCTACTAACACTTCTCCACCTGGTCATTATTCTCCTCATTTCTCCTAACACTTCTCCACCTGGTCATTATTCTAATTTCTACTAACACTTCTCCACCTGGTCAATATTCTAATTTCTCCTAACACTTCTCCACCTGGTCATTATTCTCTTCATTTCTCCTAACACTTCTCCACCTGGTCATTATTCTAATTTCTCCTAACACTTCTCCACCTGGTCATTATTCTCTTCATTTCTCCTAACACTTCTCCACCTTGTCATTATTCTCCTCATTTCTCCTAACACTTCTCCACCTGGTCATTATTCTAATTTCTACTAACACTTCTCCACCTGGTCATTATTCTAATATCTTCTAACACTTCTCCACCTGGTCATTATTCTAATTTCTCCTAACACTTCTCTACCTTGTCATTATTCTCCTATTTCTCCTAACACTTCTCCACCTGGTCATTATTCTAATTTCTACTAACACTTCTCCACCTGGTCATTATTCTCACTTCTCCACCTGGTCATTATTCTCTTCATTTCTCCTAACACTTCTCCACCTGGTCATTATTCTAATTTCTCCTAACACTTCTCCACCTGGTCATTATTCTAATTTCTCCTAACACTTCTCCACCTGGTCATTATTCTAATTTCTCCTAACACTTCTCCACCTGGTCATTATTCTAATTTCTCCTAACACTTCTCCACCTGGTCATTATTCTAATTTCTCCTAACACTTCTCCACCTGGTCATTATTCTAATTTCTCCTAACACTTCTCCACCTGGTCATTATTCTAATTTCTCCTAACACTTCTCCACCTGGTCATTATTCTCATCATTTCTGTTAACACATCTCCACCTTGTCATTATTCTAATTTCTCCTAACACTTCTCCACCTTGTCATTATTCTCCTCATTTCTCCTAACACTTCTCCACCTGGTCAATATTCTAATTTCTCCTAACACTTCTCCACCTGGTCATTATTCTCTTCATTTCTCCTAACACTTCTCCACCTGGTCATTATTCTAATTTCTACTAACACTTCTCCACCTGGTCATTATTCTCTTCATTTCTCCTAACACTTCTCCATCTGGTCATTATTCTAATTTCTACTAACACTTCTCCACCTGGTCATTATTCTAATTTCTACTAACACTTCTCCACCTGGTCATTATTCTCTTCATTTCTCCTAACACTTCTCCATCTGGTCATTATTCTAATTTCTACTAACACTTCTCCACCTGGTCATTATTCTAATATCTACTAACACTTCTCCACCTGGTCATTATTCTCTTCATTTCTCCTAACACTTCTCCACCTGGTCATTATTCTCTTCATTTCTCCTAACACTTCTCCACCTGGTCATTATTCTAATTTCTACTAACACTTCTCCACCTGGTCATTATTCTCCTCATTTCTCCTAACACTTCTCCACCTGGTCATTATTCTAATTTCTACTAACACTTCTCCACCTGGTCAATATTCTAATTTCTCCTAACACTTCTCCACCTGGTCATTATTCTCTTCATTTCTCCTAACACTTCTCCACCTGGTCATTATTCTAATTTCTACTAACACTTCTCCACCTGGTCATTATTCTCTTCATTTCTCCTAACACTTCTCCATCTGGTCATTATTCTAATTTCTCCTAACACTTCTCCACCTTGTCATTATTCTCCTCATTTCTCCTAACACTTCTCCACCTTGTCATTATTCTCCTCATTTCTCCTAACACTTCTCCACCTGGTCATTATTCTAATTTCTACTAACACTTCTCCACCTTGTCATTATTCTCCTCATTTCTCCTAACACTTCTCCATCTGGTCATTATTCTAATTTCTCCTAACACTTCTCCACCTGGTCATTATTCTAATTTCAACCTGGTCATTATTCTAATTTCTCCTAACACTTCTCCACCTGGTCATTATTCTAATTTCTCCTAACACTTCTCCACCTGGTCATTATTCTAATTTCTCCTAACACTTCTCCACCTGGTCATTATTCTAATTTCTCCTAACACTTCTCCACCTGGTCATTATTCTAATTTCTCCTAACACTTCTCCACCTGGTCATTATTCTCTTCATTTCTCCTAACACTTCTCCACCTGGTCATTATTCTAATTTCTCCTAACACTTCTCCACCTGGTCATTATTCTAATTTCTCCTAACACTTCTCCACCTGGTCATTATTCTCCTCATTTCTCCTAACACTTCTCCACCTGGTCAATATTCTAATTTCTCCTAACACTTCTCCACCTGGTCATTATTCTCTTCATTTCTCCTAACACTTCTCCACCTGGTCATTATTCTAATTTCTACTAACACTTCTCCACCTGGTCATTATTCTCTTCATTTCTCCTAACACTTCTCCATCTGGTCATTATTCTAATTTCTACTAACACTTCTCCACCTGGTCATTATTCTAATTTCTACTAACACTTCTCCACCTGGTCATTATTCTCTTCATTTCTCCTAACACTTCTCCATCTGGTCATTATTCTAATTTCTACTAACACTTCTCCACCTGGTCATTATTCTAATTCTACTAACACTTCTCCACCTGGTCATTATTCTAATTTCTCCTAACACTTCTCCACCTGGTCATTATTCTCTTCATTTCTCCTAACACTTCTCCACCTGGTCATTATTCTAATTTCTACTAACACTTCTCCACCTGGTCATTATTCTCCTCATTTCTCCTAACACTTCTCCACCTGGTCATTATTCTAATTTCTACTAACACTTCTCCACCTGGTCATTATTCTCTTCATTTCTCCTAACACTTCTCCACCTGGTCATTATTCTCTTCATTTCTCCTAACACTTCTCCACCTGGTCATTATTCTAATTTCTCCTAACACTTCTCCACCTGGTCATTATTCTAATTTCTACTAACACTTCTCCACCTGGTCATTATTCTCTTCATTTCTCCTAACACTTCTCCATCTGGTCATTATTCTAATTTCTACTAACACTTCTCCACCTGGTCATTATTCTAATTTCTACTAACACTTCTCCACCTGGTCATTATTCTCTTCATTTCTCCTAACACTTCTCCATCTGGTCATTATTCTAATTTCTACTAACACTTCTCCACCTGGTCATTATTCTCTTCATTTCTCCTAACACTTCTCCATCTGGTCATTATTCTAATTTCTACTAACACTTCTCCACCTGGTCATTATTCTAATTTCTACTAACACTTCTCCACCTGGTCATTATTCTCTTCATTTCTCCTAACACTTCTCCATCTGGTCATTATTCTAATTTCTACTAACACTTCTCCACCTGGTCATTATTCTCTTCATTTCTCCTAACACTTCTCCATCTGGTCATTATTCTAATTTCTACTAACACTTCTCCACCTGGTCATTATCCTCCTCATTTCTCGTTTTTTTTCAGTTCGTCTTGTTTCTCCACTGCTTGCGCCATGGAAATCTCGGTTCATTAGAGAGCAGCGTTCAGGAGGCCAGGTGGGGTGCATGGAATTCTGGGTAATGGACACCATTGTAATGGATTGGACACTGGGATTGAGGTACCCGATGGCGTCCCACTTCACATCCTAGTTGATTTGGTTTTGTCCGTTTGAAAGTCCTGATGCTTATTGTCCTCTCCTTATTTCAATGTTAGGAGAAGACAAATGGGTTTGTTTTGCCCAACCCCAATCCCACAGTCTTCACACACACACACACACACACACACACACACACACACACACACACACACACACACACACACACACACACACACACACACACACACACACACACACACACACACACACACACACACACACACACACACACACACACACACACAGCCCATAGAAAAATCAGTTAACCACCTAACTGAGGAACCCATTTTAACCTTGCACAATACCCTAGATGCAGTCTCACCCCTAAAAACGAAAAACATTTGTCATAAGAAACTAGCTCCCTGGTATACAGAAAATACCCGAGCCCTGAAGCAAGCTTCCAGAAAATTGGAACGGAAATGGTGCCACACCAAACTGGAAGTCTTCCGACTAGCTTGGAAAGACAGCACCGTGCAGTATCGAAGAGCCCTTACTGCTGCTCGATCATCCTATTTTTCCAACTTAATTGAGGAAAATATGAACAATCCTAAATGTGTTTTTTATACTCTCACAAAGATAACTAAAAAGCAGCATTCCCCAAGAGAGGATGGCTTTCACTTCAGCAGTGATGAATTCATGAACTTCTTTGATGAAAGATCGTGGTCATTAGAAAGCAAATTACAGACTCATTGAATCTGTGGATTCATCCAAATCTCAATTGTCCTGAGTTTGCGCAGAACTTCCGTGTCTCCACGGTCCATGGAGACACTCAAGTGTTTTAATCATGTATCTCTTGACACATTCATGAAAATAGTCATGGCCTCTAAAACTTCAAGCTGCATACTGGATGCTATTTTAACTAAAAAATAGTGAAATAACTACTTCCTGTGCTTGGCCCTCCTATGTTGAACATAATAATCAGCTCCCGATCCACCAGACTCAATGAAAGTGGCAGCAAAAAAAGCCTGTCTTGAAAAAGACCAACATTGACCCGGAAAAAGTCAAAAAAAAATATCGACCTAGATTGAGTCTCCCATTCCTCTCAAAACATTTTGAAAAAGATGTTTCGCAGCAACTCACTGTCTTCCTGAAGACAAATAATGTATACTAAAAAATTTAAGTCTGGTTTTAGACCCTATCATAGCACTGAGACTGCACTCGTAAAGGCGGTAAACCTTTTAACAGTGTCAAACCAAGGCTCTGCATCTGTCTTCGTGCTCCTAGACCTTAGTACCACTTTTGACGCCATCAATCATCACATACTTTTGGAGAGATTGGAGACCCTAATTGGTCTACACGGACAATTTCGAGCCTGGTATAGATCTTATCTGTTGTGAAAGATATCCATTTGTCTCTGTGGATTGTTTGTCCTCGGGCAAATCAATTTTAAGTTTTGGCCTTCCTCAAGGTTCCATTTTAGGACCACTATTGTTTTCACTATGTATTTTACCTCTTGGTGATGTCATTTGGAAAGGACAATGTGTCACGACGAAGTCGGTCCCTCTCGGGCGACGTTTGACGGTCAACGTCACCGGTCTTTAAGCCATCGCCGATCCACCTTTCGTTTTCCATTTGTTTTGTCTTATTGTTCTATTAACGGTGGTTGTGTTTATGAAACTGCGCCGTTGTAAATCAGTTTTTTGCTCTCCTGAATTCTCTGCCAACAGTACACATAATGTAAACTTTCACTGCTATGCGAACGACACACAGCTGTACATTTCGATGAAACATGGTGAAGCCCCAAAATTGCCCTCGCTAGAAGCCTGTGTTTCAGACATTGGATGTGGATGGTGGCAATTTTTATTTTATTTTAAACTCGGACAAAACAGAGATGCTTGTTCTCGGTCCCAAGAAACAAAGAGATCTGCTGTTGGATCTGACAATTCATCTTGACGGTTGTACAGTCATCTCAAATAAAACTGTGAAGGACCTCGGCGTTACTCTGGACCCTGATCTCTCTTTTGACATATCAATAATATTTCAAGGTCAGTTTTGTTTTTATATATCTTCATAACATTGCAAAAATGAGAACTGTTTTGTCCAAAAATTATGCAGAAAAATGTATCTAGTTATCATCTCTGCCTCTGACCCAGGGGCTAGTTATCATCTCTGCCTCTGACCCAGGGGCTAGATATCATCTCTGCCTCTGACCCAGGGGCTAGTTATCATCTCTGCCTCTGACCCAGGGGCTAGTTATCATCTCTGCCTCTGACCCAGGGGCTAGTTATCATCTCTGCCTCTGACCCAGGGGCTAGTTATCATCTCTGCCTCTGACCCTTTTACAGGGGCTAGTTATCATCTCTGCCTCTGACCCAGGGGCTAGTTATCATCTCTGCCTCTGACCCAGGGGCTAGTTATCATCTCTGCCTCTGACCCAGGGGCTAGTTATCATCTCTGCCTCTGACCCAGGGGCTAGTTATCATCTCTGCCTCTGACCCAGGGGCTAGTTATCATCTCTGCCTCTGACCCAGGGGCTAGTTATCATCTCTGCCTCTGACCCAGGGGCTAGTTATCATCTCTGCCTCTGACCCAGGGGCTAGTTATCATCTCTGCCTCTGACCCAGGGGCTAGATATCATCTCTGCCTCTGACCCAGGGGCTAGTTATCATCTCTGCCTCTGACCCAGGGGCTAGTTATCATCTCTGCCTCTGACCCAGGGGCTAGTTATCATCTCTGCCTCTGACCCAGGGGCTAGTTATCATCTCTGCCTCTGACCCAGGGTCTAGTTATCATCTCTGCCTCTGACCCAGGGGCTAGTTATCATCTCTGCCTCTGACCCAGGGGCTAGATATCATCTCTGCCTCTGACCCAGGGGCTAGTTATCATCTCTGCCTCTGACCCAGGGGCTAGTTATCATCTCTGCCTCTGACCCAGGGGCTAGTTATCATCTCTGCCTCTGACCCAGGGGCTAGTTATCATCTCTGCCTCTGACCCAGGGGCTAGTTATCATCTCTGCCTCTGACCCAGGGGCTAGTTATCATCTCTGCCTCTGACCCAGGGGCTAGTTATCATCTCTGCCTCTGACCCAGGGGCTAGTTATCATCTCTGCCTCTGACCCAGGGGCTAGTTATCATCTCTGCCTCTGACCCAGGGGCTAGTTATCATCTCTGCCTCTGACCCAGGGGCTAGTTATCATCTCTGCCTCTGACCCAGGGGCTAGTTATCATCTCTGCCTCTGACCCAGGGTCTAGTTATCATCTCTGCCTCTGACCCAGGGGCTAGTTATCATCTCTGCCTCTGAGCCACTGGCTTACCGGTGCTCTTCCATGCCATCCCTAGGATGGGTGCGTCACTTGAGTTAATTGAGTCACTGGCGTGATCGTCCTGTTCAGTTTTGCACCCCCCTCGGGCTCATGCGGTGGAGAATATCTTTGTGGGCTGTACTCAGGAAGGTAAGTTGGTGGTCTGTTGATATCAGCCTTGTCTCAGGTTAGTAAAGTTGGTGGTCTGTTGATATCCTCCTAGTGGTGTTGGGGCTGTGTTTTGGCAAAGTATGCAAAGTAGCCTCCAGTATCTATGCTGCAATAGTTTATGTGCCAGGGGGCTAGAGTCAGTCTGTTAAACTTAATTTTCCTGTCTGATCTGGTGTCCTGTGTGGATTTAAGTACGGTCCCTCTAATTCTCTCTGCCTCTTCCCCTCCCTGCCCGAGGATCATGCTTCAGACTGCCTGGCCTGACGACTCCTTGCTGTCCCCAGTCCACCTGGTCATGCTGCTCTTCCAGTTTCAACTGTTCTGCCTGCGGTTATGGAACCCTGACCTGCTCACCGGACGTGCTACCTGTCCCAGACCTGCTGCTTTCAACTCTCTCTCTCTCTACCACACCTGATATCTCTGAGGACTGGCCACCCCTCAGAGCCTGGTTCCTCTCTACCCAGTACAGCCAGTAGAGGACTGGCCACCCCTCTGAGCCTGGTTCCTCTCTACCCAGTACAGCCAGTAGAGGACTGGCCATGCCTCGGAGCCTGGTTCCTCTCTACCCAGTACAGCCAGTAGAGGACTGGCCACCCCTCAGAGCCTGGTTCCTCTGGTCTACCCAGTACAGCCAGTAGAGGACTGGCCACCCCTCAGAGCCTGGTTCCTCTCTACCCAGTACAGCCAGTAGAGGACTGGCCACCCCTCAGAGTCTGGTTCCTCTCTACCCAGTACAGCCAGTACAGCTGACGTGTATAGTGTTGAGTCATCCGTATACATGGAAACTCTGGCTTTACTCAAAGTCAGTGGCATGTCATTAGTAAAGACTGAGTCAGTGGCATGTCGTTAGTAAAGACGGAAAAAGTAAGGGGCCTAAACAGCTGCCCTGGGGAATTCCTGATCCTACCTGGATTTTGTTGGAGAGGCTTCCATTAAAGAACACACTCTGTGTTAAGCCATAACAGATACATTTTCCAGCAGCAGACAATGATTGATAATGTCAAAAGCTGTACTGAAGTCTATCAAAACAGCCCCCACAATCATTTTATCATCAATTTTATCATCAATTTCTCTCAGCCAATCATCAGTCACATGAAAAAGATAAAGAAGAAGAGAAAAATACAATAATGTTTATTTGTTTTCCCTTTTTCTACTTTAACTATTTGAATGTTGTTACAACACCATATAATATGACATTTTAAATGTCCTTATTCTTTTGGAACTATTGTGTAATGTTTATTGATCATTTTGTCTTGTCTATTTCACTTTTTTATCAATTTCACTTGCTTTGGCAATGTAAACATGTGTTTCCCATGCCAATAAATCCCCTTAAATTGAGATTGAATTAATTGTGACGTATAAATTATGAAAAAGGAAGACAAAGAGAGAGCGAGACAGAAAGAGAGAGAGAGGTGGGTGGGGTCTCTGTTTGGTCTTGGCCCATCTCCCTCCTCTCTCGCCCTCTTCGCTCCCCTGACACTGGCACCCCAGTGATTAGCCATATTGGCCATCAGCAACACACTCAGCCATGTTCACCACCATGAGGGTCAATTGCACCAGCAAATGGTCGGCCAAACAACGCTGTTACCGCTATGATCCATCCATTGTCACTCTCATCTTGCAAGCTCATGACAACATCCTAGCAAACAGTTTGTTACAACAAAACAAAACAGGCAACTGATAAATCGGACAAGGGGAAATGCTTTTAGAAAAAATTGTGTCATGTGTAATGGTATGTATACATAAGTGATTGAGAAGGGTAGTTTTTTCTCAGCCAATGGGTCTCTGGGTAAAAAGAGAGAAAGCGAGAGAGAGAGAAAGAGAGAGAGAAAGAGAGAGAGATTGTGGCATGCCAAATGAAGTGTTGAGCTAATGCAGCCAGGGCCCAGGATCTAATGAACAGAGCCAGAGGATATTTGAAGGGTCACACTAAGGAGACGCGTGGATGGGGAAAATTGGTCTTTCAGGACGCTGTGAAAATCTCCTAAATACTGCAGGCCATGCTTCCAGGGACCCATCACTGGAAAAGGTCTGTAATGCACTGGGGTTTCTCTTTAAGCAATTAAATGATTATTCAGGCTTATTTGCATGTTCCATTGCAATCTGTCTATTTGTTTATCCTTCTCACCCTGCAGATGAAAAAAACCTGACAGAGGCTCTAATATAGGACATGAGAAAATGAACAATTCCAGGCCATTCAAATGGATCAACGTGTCAGTGTTCACTTTGAGACCCTGTCAAAGTGGTAGAGCGCCAGGGTAGATCACAGTCTATTAGAATGCCAGGGTATATCACAGTCTATTAGAATGCCAGGGTAGATCACAGTCTATTAGAATGCCAGGGTAGATCACAGTCTATTAGAATGCCAGGGTACATCACAGTCTATTAGAATGCCAGGGTATATCACAGTCTATTAGAATGCCAGGGTATATCACAGTCTATTAGAATGGCAGGGTAGATCACAGTCTATTAGAATGGCAGGGTAGATCACAGTCTATTAGAATGCCAGGGTAGATCACAGTCTATTAGAATGCCAGGGTAGATCACAGTCTATTAGAATGGCAGGGTAGATCACAGTCTATTAGAATGCCAGGGTAGATTACAGTCTATTAGAATGCCAGGGTAGATCACAGTCTATTAGAATGCCAGGGTAGATCTCAGTCTATTAGAATGCCAGGGTAGATCACAGTCTATTGGAATGCCAGAGTAGATCTCAGTCTATTAGAATGCCAGGGTAGATCACAGTCTATTGGAATGCCAGAGTAGATCTCAGTCTATTAGAAACCAGGGTAGATCACAGTCTATTAGAAACCAGGGTAGATCACAGTCTATCAGATACCAGGGTTTACAGTCTAGCCAGACACATATGTATTTCTAGTTGTCCACATTTTCTAAGTCAGAACCATCCAGATTAGTGATGCTGGACAGGCGGGCAGGTGCGGGCAGCAATCGGGTTGAAGAGCATGCATTTATTTGTTCTTGCATTTAAGAGCAGTTGGAGGCCACGGAAGGAGAGTTGTATGGCACTGAAGCTCATCTGGAGGTCAGTTAGCACAGTGTACAAAGAAGGGCCAGAAGTATACAGAATGGTGTCGTCTGTGTAGAGGTGGATCAGAGAATTACCAGAAGCAAGAATGACACCATTGATGTATACAGAGAAGAGAGTCGGCCCGAGAATTGAACCCTGTGGCACCCCCATAGAGACTGCCAGAGGTCTGAACAACAGGCCCTCCGATTTGAAACACTGAACTTGATCAGAGAAGTAGTTGGTGAACCAGGCGAGGCAGTCATTTGAGAAACCAAGACTCTTGAGTCTGCCGATAAGAATGTGGTGATTGACAAAGTCAAAAGCCTTGGCCAGGTCGATGAATACGGCTGCACGGTATTGTCTTTTATTGATGGCAGTTATGATGTCGTTTAGGAACTTGAGTGTGGCTGAGGTGCACCCATGACCAGCTCGGAAACCAGATTGCATAGCAGAGAAGGTACGGTGGGATTCAAAATGGTCGGTGATCTGTTTGTTAACTTGGCTTTCAAAGACCTTAGAAAGGCAGGGTAGGATAGATATAGGTCTGTAGCAGTTTGGGTCTAGAGTGTCTCCCCCTTTGAAGAGAGGTTGAACAGGCTAGTAATAGGGGTTGCAAAAATTTCGGACAATCATTTTTGACAGATAGGGTCCAGATTGTCTAGGCAAGCTGATTTGTAGGGGTCCAGAGTTTGCTCTTTCAGAACATCAGCTATCTGGATTTGGGTGAAGGAGAAATGGGGGAGGTTTGGGCAAGTTGCTGTGGGTGGTGCAGAGCTGTTGACCGGGGTAGGGGTAGCCAGTAGTTATTGTGGATTTATCAGTGGTGACCGTGTTTCCTTGCCTCAGTGCAGTGGGCAGCAGGGAGGAGGTGCTTTTATTTTCCATGGACTTTACAGTGGCCCTGAACTTTTTTGAGTTTGTTCTACAGGATGCAAATTTCAGTTTGAAAAAGCTAGCCTTTTCTTTCCTAACTGACTGTGTATATTCGTTTCTAACATCTCTGAAAAGTTGTATATCGCAGGGGGCTATTCGATGCTGCTGCAGAACGCCACAGGATGTTTTTGTGATGGTCAAGTGTAGTCAGGTCTGGAGTGAACCAGGGGTTATATCAGTTCTTAGTTCTGTCAAGTGTAGTCAGGTCGGGAGTGAAGGAAGGGCTTTTATCTGTTCCTGGTTCTACATTTTCTGAATAGGGCATACTTATTTAGGATGGATAGGAAGGCACTTTTAAATAATAACCAGGCATCCTCTACTGACAGGATGAGGTCAAAAGCCTTCTAGGATACCTGGGCCAGGTTGATTAGAAAGGGCTGCTCGCTGAAGTGTTTTAGGGAGCATTTGACAGTGATGATGGGTAGTCATTTGACCGCAGACCCATTATGGAGGCAGTGATTGCTGAGATCTTGGTTGATGACAGCAGAAGTGTATTTGGAGGGCAAGATGGTTAGGATGATATCTATGAGGGTGGCCGTGTTTACAGATTTGGGGTTGTAGTTGGTAGGTTCATTGATAATTTGTGTGAGTTTGAGGGCATCAAGCTTAGATTGTAGGATGGCCAGGGTGCTAAACATATCCCAGTTTAAGTTACCTAGCAGAACGTGCTCTGAAGATAGATGGGGGGCAATCGATTCACATATGGTGTCCAGGGCACAGCTGGGGGCAGAGGGTGGTCTATAGCAAGCAGCAATCGTGAGAGACTTGTTTCTGGAAAGAAGCTTGAATTGTTTGGGCACAGGCCTGGATAGTAAGACAGAACTGTGCAGGCTATCTCTGCAGTAGAATGCAACTCCGCCCCCTTTGACAGTTCTATCTTGTTGGAAAATGTTATAGTTAGAGATGGAAATATCAGGGTTTTGATGGTTTTCCTATTCCAGGATTCAGACACAGCTAAGACATCCGGGTTGGCAGAGTGTGCTAAAGCAGTGAGTAAAACAAACTTAGGGAGGAGGCTTCTAATGTTAACATGCATGAAACCAAGGCTTTACGGTTACAGAACAACAAATGAGAGCGCCTGGGGAATGGGAGTGGATCTAGGCACTGCAGGGCCTGTATTAGCCTCTACATCACCAGAGGAACAGAGGAGGAGGAGGATAAAGGTGTGGCTAAAGGCTATGAGAACTGTTTGTCTAGTACTTTTGGAACAGAGAGTAAAAGGAGCAGGTTTCTGGGCACGGTAGAATAGATTCAAGGCATAATATACAGAAAAACGTATGGTGGGATGCAAATACAGTGGTGGTAAACCTATGCATTGAGTGATGATGAGATATTTTCTCTAGAAACATCATTTAAACCAGGTGATGTCACCGCACATGTGGGAGCTGGAACGGAAGGGTTAGCTAAGGCGTATTGAGCAGGGCTAGAGGCTCTACAGTGAAATAAGACAATGATCACTAACCAAAACAGCAATGGACAAGGAATATTGAAATTAGGGAGAGGCATGCGTAGCCGAGTCATCAAATGTGTTCAGAATTGTTAAACTGGCTGGAGACACGACAATTCAGACAGCTAGACTTCAGTCCATCACAGATCCAGCAATCTGTTGTCTTGATGACTCCTTCACATGTTCATCTCTTTGTCCTGATGAATCTTTCACAGCTCCAGCTATCTGTTGTCCTGATGAATCCTTCACAGCTCCAGCTATCTGTTGTCTTGATGAATCCTTCACAGCTCCAGCTATCTGTTGTCCTGATGAATCTTTCACAGCTCCAGCTATCTGTTGTCCTGATGAATCCTTCACAGCTCCAGCTATCTGTTGTCTTGATGAATCCTTCACAGCTCCAGCTATCTGTTGTCTTGATGAATCCTTCACAGCTCCAGCTATCTGTTGTCTTGATGAATCCTTCACAGCTCCAGCTATCTGTTGTCTTGATGAATCCTTCACAGCTCCAGCTATCTGTTGTCTTGATGAATCCTTCACAGCTCCAGCCATTTGTTGACCTGGTAATCCATTCACAGCTCCAGCTATTTGTTGTCTTGATGAATCATTCACAGCTCCAGCAGGTTTGTTGTCTTGATGAATCTTTCACAGCCATCTTTTTTTGTATTGGTGAATGCTTCACAGATCCAGCAATCTGTTGTCTTGATGTATTCTTCACATGTTCATCTCTTTGTCTTGATGAATCCTTCACATCCCTAACTATTTGTTGTCTTGATGAACCCTTCAAGGCTCCATATATTTGTTGTCTTGATGAATCAATCACAGGTCCAGCTATCTGCTGTCCGAAATAATTCAGAGCTTGAGCTATCTGCTCTCTTAATGAATTCTTATCAGCACAGGCTCACTGTTGTCTTGATGAATCCTTCACAGCTCCAGGTATTTGTTGTCATAATGAATTATTCAATGCTCCATCTATTTGTTGTCTTGATGAATCATTCAAAGTTCCATCTATTTGTTGTCTTGATGAATCCTTCACAGCTTCAGTTATCTGATGTCTTGACAAATCCTCCACAATTCCAGCTATCTGCTCTCCTCATTAATCCTTCACAGCTCAAGTTATCTGTTGTCTTGTTGAATTCTACACATCTCCAACTTTCTGTTTTCTTTATGAATCCTTCAAAGCTCCAGCTATCTGTTGTCTTGATGAATCCTTCACAGCTCCAGCTGTATGTTGTCTTGGTGAATCCTTCACAGCTCTAGCAATGTGTTGTCTTGATGAACCCATCACACCTCTAGCTATATGTTGTCTTGATGAACCCATCACACCTCTAGCTATATGTTGTCTTGATGAACCCATCACACCTCTAGCTATATGTTGTCTTGATGAAACCTGCACTGTTCCAGTTCTTTGCTTCACGGAAACATGGCTCACTGGAGAGACGCTATCGGAGACGGTGCAGCCAGCTGGTTTCTTCACGCATCGCGCCGACAGAAACAAACATCTCTCTGGTAAGAAGAAGGGCGGGGGGGTGTGCCTTATGATTAACGAGACGTGGTGTGATCATAACAATATACAGGAGCTCAAGTCCTTCTGTTCAAGTCCTTCTGTTCCTGTTCCCAAGAAAGCTAAGGTAACTGAGCTAAACGACTACCGCCCCATAGAACTCACTTCCATCATCATGAAGTCCTTTGAGAGACTAGTCAAGGACCATATCACCTCCACCCTACCTGACACCCTAGACTCACTCCAATTTGCTTACCGCCCAAATAGGTCCACAGACGACACAATCGCAACCACACTGCACACTGCCCTAACCCATCTGGAATACCTACGTGAGAATGCTGTTCATCGACTACAGCTCAGCAATTAACACCATAGTACCCTCCAAACTCATCATCAAGCTCGAGACCCTGGGTCTCGACCCCGCCCTGTGCAACTGGGTACTGGACTTCCTGACGGGCCGCCCCCTGGTGGTGAGGGTAGGTAACAACATCTCCCCCCCCCCCCTGATCCTCAACACTGGGGCCCCACAAGGGTGCGTTCTGAGCCCTCTCCTGTACTCCCTGTTCACCCACGACTGCGTGGCCATGCACGCCTCCAACTCAATCATCAACTATGCAGACGACACTACAACGGTAGGCTTGATTACCACGAATGACGAGACGGCCTACAGGGAGGAGGTGAGGGCCCTTGGAGTGTGATGTCAGGAAAATAACCTCACACTCAACGTCAACAAAACAAAGGAAAGGATTGTGGACTTCAGGAAACAGCAGAGGGAGCACCCCCCTATCCACATCGATGGGACAGTAGTGGAGAGGGTAGTAAGTTTTAAGTTCCTCGGCGTACACATCACGGACAAACTGAATTGGTCCACCCACACAGACAGCGTCGTGAAGAAGGCGCAGCAGCGCCTCTTCAACCTCAGGAGGCTGAAGAAATTCAGCTTGTCACCAAAAGCACTCACAAACTTCTACAGATGCACAATCGAGCGCATCCTGGCGGGCTGTATCACCGCCTGGTACGGCAACTGCTCCGCCCACAACCGTAAGGCTCTCCAGAGGGTAGTGAGGTCTGCACAACGCATCACCGGGGGCAAACTACTTGCCCTCCAGGACACCTACACCACCCGATGTCACAGGAAGGCCATAAAGATCATCAAGGACAATAACCACCCGAGCCACTGCCTGTTCACCCGCGCTATCATCCAGAAGGCGAGGTCAGTACAGGTGCATCAAAGCTGGGACCGAGAGACTGAAAAACAGCTTCTATCTCAAGGCCATCAGACTGTTAAACAGCCACCACTAACATTGAGTGGTTGCTGCCAACATACTGACTCAACTCCAGCCACTTTAATTATGGAAATTGGTGGAATTTGATGTAAAAAACGTATCACCAGCCACTTTAAACAATGCCACTTAATTTAATGTTTACATACCCTACATTACTTATCTCATATGTATATACTGTACTCCATATCATCTACTGCATCTTGCCATCTTTATGCAATACATGTATCACTAGCCACTTTAAACTATGCCACTTTATGTTTACATGCCCTACATTACTCATCTCATATGTATATACTGTACTCTATATCATCTACTGCATCTTGCCTATGCCGTTCGGCCGTCACTCATTCATGTATCTTTATGTACATATTCTTTATCCCTTTACACTTGTGTGTATAAGGTAATAGTTGTGGAATTGTTAGGTTAGATTACTCGTTGGTTATTACTGCATTGTCGGAACTAGAAGCACAAGCATTTCGCTACACTCGCATCAACATCTGCTAAACATGTGTATGTGACAAATAAAATTTGATAAGATTTGATTTGATTTATTGTGGTCTTGCTTAATTCATCACAGCTCCAGCTGTTTGTTGTCTTGGTGAATCATTCACAGCTACTGCTGTCTGCTGTCTTGATTAATCCTTCACAGCTCAAGCTATTTGTTATCTTTATGAATCCTTCACAGCTCCTGATATTTGTTGTCTTGATGTATCTTCACAGTTCCAGTTATTTTTCTTAATGAATCTTTCACAGCTCCAGCTATTTGTTGTCTTGATGAATCCTTCACAGATCCAGCTATTTGTTGTCTTGATGAATCCTTCACAGATCCAGCTATTTGTTGTCTTGATGAATCCTTCACAGATCCAGCTATTTGTTGTCTTGATGAATCCTTCACAGATCCAGCTATCTGTTGTCTTAATCAATCCTTCACAGTTCCAGCTATTTGTTGTCTTTATTCGTCTTTCACAACTCCAGCTATCTCTTGTATTGATGATTCCTTCACAACTCCCATTTTTTGGTTTTCTTGATGAAACATCCACATCTCCCAGCTATTTGTTTTCTTGATGAATCCGTCACAGTTCCAGCTATCTGTTGTCTTGATGAATCCTTCCTGTTCTCGGTTGTTTGATAAATAAGGAAATGTGTCAAAGCTTTCCTCTATCTTTGGTAATTATTGTGAAAAACACTGTCACAATGCAACTCCTTAATTGGGCTCCAGGAGAGATGTTGAGGATTCATCTTTAATAACAGGAGATGACTGGGGACAGAACAACAAAGCAGCATGTTGAAATGTCGTTCTGGATCTACAATTAATCAGGAGATAGAAAACAAGTGATTTAGCAGCATAGTTCATTTAGGGAACCGCTAGTCACTATTCCCAGGTAATGCTCTTTTAATCATCTCGCTACAACATTAGCCTTCCCTCGTAACACAACGCTCACATCAAAAAGAGACATCACACTACTGGACGGATGATGTTTCTCTGGGTGACGTGGAAGAGCACTTTCTAATAGGACAAGTAGGCAGGATGCAAGTCTGCCGTTCTCTTCTTGATGCTACAGAGCAGGGTTGGTGAGTTTAAACTTCTTCGGGATCGATGTCCCTTCCACGGGATGGTTGAGCTAACGTAGGCTAATGCGATTAGCATGAGGTTGTAAGTAACAACAAAAATTTCCCAGGATGTAGACATTTCTGATATTGGCAGAAAGCTTAAATTCTTATTAATCGAACTGCACTTTCCAATTTACAGTAGCTATTACAGTGAAAGAACGCCATGCTATTGTTTGAGGAGAGTGCATCATTTTGAACATGAAAGTTATTAATAAACATATTAGGTACATTTGGGAAGTCTTGATACAACATTTTGAACAGAAATGCAATGGTTCATTGGATCAGTCTAAATCTTTGCACGTACACTGCTGCCATCTATTGGACACAATCTAAATTGCACCTGGGATGGACTAATACATTGTGTCCTTTCTATTGCATGTCAATGATGATGGTACAAAGAAAATACAGAAGAACGGTTGCTTTTGTCTTTGTATTATCTTTTACCAGATCTTTTATGTTATATCCTCCTACATTCCCTTCACATTTCCACAACTGTCAAAGTATTTCCTTTCAAATGGTACCAAGAATATGCATATCCTTGCTTCAGGGCCTGAGCTACAGGGAGTTAGATTTGGGTATATAATTTTCGGCGAAAATTGAAAAAAAGGGGTGTACCCTTAAGCGTTTTTAATGATATGAAAGTGGGTAGCAAGTCTGCCGTTGTCTTCCTGATGCTACAGAGCAGGGTTGTTGAGTTTCTTGACCTATTCACTGTGTCTCACAAATCAAAAATATAGAAGTAGTGAAAATCACGTTGATATATAAAGTTGTATTATTGGCCCCAGCCCCATGTTTTGCAAGATGGACAGATGTACACTTGCTCCAGCTGTCTCCCTACATCAAAGCTGAAACTGTCTCTGCCTGCTGTTAACCTTTCAGTCATTAAGCAAAGCTCCTCTACCATCTGTGATCTGCCTTGAACACTCCTGCTCCTCCCTTCTCCCCTCGCTGCTCCTCCCTGCTCCTTCCCGCTCCTCCCTTCTCCCCTCCCTGCTCCTCCCTGCTCCTCCCTTCTCCCTTCCTTGCTCCTCCCTGCTCCTCCCTTCTCCCCTCCCTGCCCCTCCCTGCTCCACTCTGCTCCTCCCCGCTCCTCCCTTCTCCCCTCCCTGCTCCTCCCTGCTCCTCCCTTCTCCCCTCCCTTCCCCTCCCTGCTCCACTCTGCCCTCCCCACTCCTCCCTTCTCCCCTCCCTGCTCCTCCCTGCTCCTCCCTTCTCCCCTCCCTGCCCCTCCCTGCTCCACTCTGCTCCTCCCCGCTCCTCCCTTCTCCCCTCCCTGCTCCTCCCTGCTCCTCCCTTCTCCCCTCCCTGCCCCTCCCTGCTCCACTCTGCTCCTCCCCGCTCCTCCCTTCTCCCCTCCCTGCTCCTCTCTGCTACTCACTTCTCCCCACCCTGCTCCTCCCTGCTCCTCCCTTCTCCCCATACTATACATCTGGTATTAGTAACACCATACTATACATCTGGTATTAGTAACACCATATACATCTGGTATTAGTAACACCATACTATACATCTGGTATTAGTAGCACCATATACATCTGGTATTAGTAACACTATACTATACATCTGGTATTAGTAACACCATACTATACATCTGGTATTAGTAACACCATATACATCTGGTATTAGTAACACCATACTATACATCTGGTATTAGTAGCACCATATACATCTGGTATTAGTAGCACTATAGTATACATATGGTATTAGTAGCACTATACTATACATCTGGTATTAGTAACACCATATACATCTGGTATTAGTAGCACTATACTATACATCTGGTATTAGTAACACCATATACATCTGGTATTAGTAGCACCATATACATCTGGTATTAGTAGCACTATACTATACATCTGGTATTAGTAGCACTATACTATACATCTGGTATTAGTAGCACTATACTATACATCTGGTATTAGTAACACCATATACATCTGGTATTAGTAGCACTATAGTATACATATGGTATTAGTAGCACTATACTATACATCTGGTATTAGTAACACCATATACATCTGGTATTAGTAGCACTATACTATACATCTGGTATTAGTAACACCATATACATCTGGTATTAGTAGCACTATACTATACATCTGGTATTAGTAGCACTATAGTATACATCTGGTATTAGTAACACCATATACATCTGATATTAGTAGCACCATATACATCTGGTATTAGTAACACCATATACATCTGGTATTAGTAGCACTATACTATACATCTGGTATTAGTAACACCATATACATCTGGTATTAGTAGCACTATACTATACATCTGGTATTAGTAGCACTATAGTATACATCTGGTATTAGTAACACCATATACATCTGATATTAGTAGCACCATATACATCTGGTATTAGTAACACCATACTATACATCTGGTATTAGTAACACCATATACATCTGGTATTAGTAGCACCATATACATCTGGTATTAGTAGCACCATAAACATCTGGTATTAGTAGCACTATACTATACATCTGGTATTAGTAGCACTATACTATACATCTGGTATTAGTAACACCATATACATCTGGTATTAGTAGCACTATACTATACATCTGGTATTAGTAACACCATATACATCTGGTATTAGTAGCACCATATACATCTGGTATTAGTAACACTATACTATACATCTGGTATTAGTAACACTATACTATACATCTGGTATTAGTAACACCATACTATACATCTGGTATTAGTAGCACTATACTATACATCTGGTATTAGTAACACTATACTATACATCTGGTATTAGTAACACTATACTATACATCTGGTATTAGTAACACCATACTATACATATGGTATTAGTAGCACCATATACATATGGTATTAGTAGCACTATACTATACATCTGGTATTAGTAGCACCATATACATCTGGTATTAGTAGCACCATATACATCTGGTATTAGTAACACTATACTATACATCTGGTATTAGTAGCACTATAGTATACATCTGGTATTAGTAACACCATATACATCTGGTATTAGTAACACCATACTATACATCTGGTATTAGTAGCACCATATACATCTGGTATTAGTAGCACTATACTATACATCTGGTATTAGTAGCACTATAGTATACATCTGGTATTAGTAACACCATATACATCTGGTATTAGTAACACCATACTATACATCTGGTATTAGTAACACCATATACATCTGGTATTAGTAGCACCATATACATCTGGTATTAGTAACACCATATACATCTGGTATTAGTAGCACCATATACATCTGGTATTAGTAACACCATATACATCTGGTATTAGTAGCACTATACTATACATCTGGTATTAGTAGCACCATATACATCTGGTATTAGTAACACCATATACATCTGGTATTAGTAGCACTATACTATACATCTGGTATTAGTAGCACCATATACATCTGGTATTAGTAGCACCATATACATCTGGTATTAGTAACACCATATACATCTGGTATTAGTAGCACTATACTATACATCTGGTATTAGTAGCACCATATACATCTGGTATTAGTAGCACTATACTATACATCTGGTATTAGTAGCACCATATACATCTGGTATTAGTAGCACCATATACATCTGGTATTAGTAGCACTATACTATACATCTGGTATTAGTAGCACTATACTATACATCTGGTATTAGTAGCACTATACTATACATCTGGTATTAGTAGCACCATATACATCTGGTATTAGTAGCACTATACTATACATCTGGCATTAGTAGCACTATACTATACATCTGGTATTAGTAGCACTATAGTATACATCTGGTATTAGTAGCACCATATACATCTGGTATTAGTAGCACTATACATCTGGTATTAGTAGCACTATACTATACATCTGGTATTAGTAGCACTATACTATACATCTGGTATTAGTAGCACTATACTATACATCTGGTATTAGTAGCACCATATACATCTGGTATTAGTAGCACTATACATCTGGTATTAGTAGCACTATACTATACATCTGGTATTAGTAGCACCATATACATCTGGTATTAGTAGCACCATATACATCTGGTATCTTGCCATGCAGATTCCAGGTCTTGCCATGCAGATTCCAGGTCTTGCCATGCAGATTCCATGTCGACCCATGCAGATTCCAGGTCTTGCCATGCAGATTCCAGGTCAACCCATGCAGATTCCAGGTCTTGCCATGCAGATTCCAGGTCTTGCCATGCAGATTCCATGTCGACCCATGCAGATTCCAGGTCTTGCCATGCAGATTCCAGGTCAACCCATGCAGATTCCAGGTCTTGCCATGCAGATTCCAGGTCTTGCCATGCAGATTCCAGGTCTTGCCATGCAGATTCCAGGTCTTGCCATGCATAGTTACAAACAGTGTAGAGAGGAGATGAGAGCTGGAATGTTATGGGGTTTCAGCTTTCTAAAGGTGACCGTGCGTTATGCTGTCAGAGATACAGTACATGACCGTTTCAAACTACAATGCTTTTCATTTGCGTTCACCATAAAGGCTGAGGTTGGATCGAAACTCTACTTGTCTATCCACTTGTTGTGGAAGCAGAGAGTTTGACCCACAATGTCTGACCACAGCAACAAGACTCAACAGAGTTTGACCCGCAAGGTCGGACAACAGCAACACGAGTCTGTGTCCCTGCTGTGTGTTGAAATAAAATGGATGACTTCTTGCAAATGAACTTTTGCGAGAACCCTCTGGACCCTTTGAACTTAGAGCTGTGTGTTCCTCTTCTTACAAACAGAGAGCTGTGGTCAGTCAGACAGACAGCGATATGGTCACCAGGCCCTCCGCTCCTCTCCACCAAACCAATGTATGTTTTCCAAATGGGCCTGAAGTGACATGGGCTGCAGCAGTACCCTGCTGAGGCCCTCTGAAGCTTTCTGAAATCAGAGACCCTTGAAGTGGACGTCTGCCTGCTGCCTCCAGCAGCCTGGCCCTTACCTTTACTCTAACCTGACCCTAACCCTGTTTCCAGCAGCCTGGCCCTTACCTTTACTCTAACCTGACCCTAACCCTGTTTCCAGCCTGCCTGGCCCGGGAAAACCCTTTTCCCATTCAGCTCAGACTGACCGCTCTTAATGTGGCCAGATGCATAAAAACACTCTAGGCACTACCTGGTCAGTTGGCCAGTAGGATGTCTCCCTTTACTCTCTTCTACTAGTATTACAACACACACACACACACCAACCACCACCAGCACCACCACAAACCTGTACCAGACCAGAGTGCAGGGAGTCAGACCACCCTGGGCTTGGTCAGCCACCCCTGCTCCCCTGCCTACACCTGCCATAAAACTTCTAAGCTACAGTCTCATCACAGGCCTTTGAAGTGTTCAGCTGGCTGACCTCTAATGGCCCTCCGGCCGCAACACATGTTCCTGGCCCATGTATAAACGCAGCCTCTCTGCCTGGACATTCAGGCTGGACAGGGCCCAATTGTTTACCTACATGTGTGAGATGTAAGGGCCCGTGCATGGCAGCCATCCGTAGACTGACTGACTGGACGCTTCGTTCCCAGCCCCACGGCTGGAGGCTCCCTATGGTGTGAAAGGGACAGGGGTCTGAAGCTGGTCTGGATAATGGGGCTCTGCTCGACTCTGATCTGGACAATACTCCCCCCACTGAACCACCATGTGTTCAACCCTCTGTGAACCAGGGCTCAATTCCATTTCAATTCTAGTCAATTCAGTAAAAATAATTCCAATTCCAAATATTTCTAATAGAAAAACATTGAAGAGGATATACATTTCAGTACACTTCCCGAATTGACTGGAATTTAAAATGGAATTGACTCCAACCCTGATATAAACCTCTCAGTCCCTACAAACACACTCTCCGTCTCTCAGTCCCTACAAACACACTCTCCGTCTCTCAGTCCCTACAAACACACTCTCCGTCTCTCAGTCCCTACAAACACACTCTCCGTCTCTCAGTACCTACAAACACACTCTCCGTCTCTCAGTCCCTACAAACACACTCTCTGTCTCTCAGTCCCTACAAACACACTCTCCGTCTCTCAGTCCCTACAAACACACTCTCCGTCTCTCAGTCCCTACAAACACACTCTCTGTCTCAGTCCCTACAAACACACTCTCTGTCTCTCAGTCCCTACAAACACACTCTCTGTCTCAGTCCCTACAAACACACTCTCTGTCTCAGTCCCTACAAACACACTCTCCGTCTCTCAGTCCCTACAAACACACTCTCTGTCTCAGTCCCTACAAACACACTCTCCGTCTCTCAGTCCCTACAAACACACTCTCTGTCTCTCAGTCCCTACAAACACACTGGCGGTCTGTCAGTCCCTACAAACACACTCTCCGTCTCTCAGTCCCTACAAACACACTCTCCGTCTCTCAGTCCCTACAAACACACTCTCTGTCTCTCAGTCCCTACAAACACACTCTCTGTCTCAGTCCCTACAAACACACTCTCTGTCTCTCAGTCCCTACAAACACACTGGCGGTCTGTCAGTCCCTACAAACACACTGTCCCTCTCTCAGTCCCTACAAACACACTGTCCATCTCTCAGTCCCTACAAACACACTGTCCCTCTCTCAGTCCCTATAAACACACTGTCCCTTTCTCAGTCCCTACAAACACACTGTCCCTCTCTCAGTCCCTACAAACACACTGTCCCTTTCTCAGTCCCTACAAACACACTGTCCCTCTCTCAGTCCCTACAAACACACTGTCCCTCTCTCGGTCCCTACAAACACACTGTCCCTCTCTCAGTCCCTACAAACACACTGTCCCTCTCTCAGTCCCTACAAACACACTGTCCCTCTCTCAGTCCCTACAAACACACTGTCCCTCTCTCAGTCCCTACAAACACACTGTCCCTCTCTCAGTCCCTACAAACACACTGTCCCTCTCTCAGTCCCTACAAACACACTCTCCGTTTTTCAGTCACTTCTGAGTGAAGCTTCGTCTCTCTCTGTTCCTACATTTAGATGAATTGGAACATGTATTGAAATGTTTTGGGTCAGAATTGGCCCAATTACACATGATAAGGCGGATAGACAGTACACAACAAGATAATACTGAGGGTCGTGTGTGTGTGTGTGTGTGTGTGTGTGTGTGTGTGTGTGTGTGTGTGTGTGTGTGTGTGTGTGTGTGTGTGTGTGTGTGTGTGTGTGTGTGTGTGTGTGTGTGTGTGTGTGTGTGTGTGTGTGTGTGTGTGTGTGTGTGTGTGTGTGTGTGTGTGTGTGTGTGTGTGTGTGTGTGTGTGTGTGTGTGTGTGTGTGTGTGTGTGTGTGTGTGTGTGTGTGTGTGTGGTTATAGCATTGTTATATATACAGGAAGTACCAGGTAATAACATGACTATATACAGGAAGTACCAGGTAATAACATGGTTATATACAGGGAGTACCAGGTAATAACATGATTATATATACAGGGAGTACCAGGTAATAACATGGTTATATATACAGGAAGTACCAGGTAATAACATGACTATATACAGGAAGTACCAGGTAATAACATGACTATATACAGGGAGTACCAGGTAATAACATGGCTATATACAGGAAGTACCAGGTAATAACATGACTATATACAGGAAGTACCAGGTAATAACATGGCTATATACAGGGAGGTAATAACATGGTTATATACAGGGAGTACCAGGTAATAACATGGTTATATACAGGGAGTACCAGGTAATAACATGGTTATATACAGGGAGTACCAGGTAATAACATGGTTATATACAGGGAGGTAATAACATGACTATATACAGGGAGTACCAGGTAATAACATGGCTACATACAGGAAGTACCAGGTAATAACATGACTATATACAGGAAGTACCAGGTAATAACATGACTATATACAGGGAGGTAATAACATGGTTATATACAAGGAGTACCAGGTAATAACATGACTATATACAGGAAGTACCAGGTAATAACATGACTATATACAGGAAGTACCAGGTAATAACATGACTATATACAGGGAGTACCAGGTAATAACATGACTACATACAGGAAGTACCAGGTAATAACATGGCTACATACAGGAAGTACCAGGTAATAACATGCCTATATACAGGGAGTACCAGGTAATAACATGGCTACATACAGGAAGTACCAGTTAATAACATGCCTATATACAGGGAGTACCAGGTAATAACATGGCTACATACAGGAAGTACCAGGTAATAACATGACTATATACAGGAAGTACCAGTTAATAACATGCCTATATACAGGAAGTACCAGGTAATAACATGGTTATATACAGGGAGGTAATAACATGGCTACATACAGGGAGTACCAGGTAATAACATGGTTATATACAGGGAGTACCAGGTAATAACATGACTATATACAGGAAGTACCAGTTAATAACATGCCTATATACAGGGAGTACCAGGTAATAACATGGCTACATACAGGAAGTACCAGGTAATAACATGACTATATACAGGAAGTACCAGTTAATAACATGCCTATATACAGGAAGTACCAGGTAATAACATGGTTATATACAGGGAGGTAATAACATGGCTATATACAGGGAGGTAATAACATGGCTATATACAGGGAGTACCAGGTAATAACGTGGTTATATACAGGGAGTACCAGGTAATAACGTGGTTATATACAGGGAGTACCAGGTAATAACATGGCTATATACAGGGAGGTAATAACATGGTTATATACAGGGAGTACCAGGTAATAACATGGCTATATACAGGGAGGTAATAACATGGTTATATACAGGGAGTACCAGGTAATAACATGGTTATATACAGGGAGTACCAGGTAATAACATGGCTATATATACAGGGAGCACGAGTACTGAGTCAAAGTGCAGGGGTACTAGGTAATAATACGGCTAAATACAGGGAGTACCAGTACCGAGTTGATGTGCAGGGGTAAGAGGTAATTGAGGTAGCTATGTACATATAGGTAGGGGTAAAGTCACTAGGCAACAGGGTAGATAATAGACTGACATAAAAGACAGCAGTAGTGTTTTAATGTGTCTGTGTGTGTGTGATAGGGCTCCCGGTAACCGTATCGAGGATGAGAACCAGAGACAGGGCTCCCGGTAACCGTATGGAGGGTGAGAACCAGAGACGAGGATCCCGGTAACAGTATGGAGGGTGAGAAGCAGAGAAGGGGCTCCCGGTAACAGTATGGAGGGTGAGAACCAGAGACAGGGCTCCCGGTAACAGTATGGAGGGTGAGAACCAGAGACAGGGCTCCCGGTAACAGTATGGAGGGTGAGAACCAGAGACAGGGTTCCCGGTAACAGTATGGAGGGTGAGAACCAGAGACGGAGCTCCCGGTAACCGTATGGAGGGTGAGAACCAGAGACAGGGCTCCCGGTAACCGTATGGAGGGTGAGAACCAGAGACAGGGCTCCCGGTAACAGTATGGAGGGTGAGAACCAGAGACCAGGCTCCCGGTAACAGTATGGAGGGTGAGAACCAGAGACGAGGCTCCCGGTAACAGTATGGAGGGTGAGAACCAGAGACCAGGCTCCCGGTAACAGTATGGAGGGTGAGAACCAGAGACAGGGCTCCCGGTAACCGTATGGAGGGTGAGAACCAGAGACAGGGCTCCCGGTAACCGTATGGAGGGTGAGAACCAGAGACAGGGCTCCCGGTAACAGTATGGAGGGTGAGAACCAGAGACAGGGCTCCCGGTAACAGTATGGAGGGTGAGAACCAGAGACCAGGCTCCCGGTAACAGTATGGAGGGTGGGAACCAGAGACAGGGCTCCCGGTAACAGTATGGAGGGTGAGAACCAGAGAAGGGGCTCCCGGTAACAGTATGGAGGGTGAGAACCAGAGAAGGGGCTCCCGGTAACAGTATGGAGGGTGCGAACCAGAGACAGGGCTCCCGGTAACAGTATGGAGGGTGAGAACCAGAGAAGGGGCTCCCGGTAACAGTATGGAGGGTGAGAACCAGAGACGTAGCTCCCGGTAACAGTATGGAGGGTGAGAACCAGAGACGTAGCTCCCGGTAACAGTATGGAGGGTGAGAACCAGAGACAGGGCTCCCGGTAACAGTATGGAGGGTGAGAACCAAAGACAGGGCTCCCGGTAACAGTATGGAGGGTGAGAACCAGAGACCAGGCTCCCGGTAACAGTATGGAGGATGGGAACCAGAGACAGGGCTCCCGGTAACAGTATGGAGGGTGAGAACCAGAGACAGGGCTCCCGTTAACAGTATGGAGGGTGAGAACCAGAGACAGGGCTCCCGGTAACAGTATGGAGGGTGAGAACCAGAGACAGGGCTCCCGTTAACAGTATGGAGGGTGAGAACCAGAGACGTAGCTCCCGGTAACAGTATGGAGGGTGAGAACCAGAGACAGGGCTCCCGGTAACAGTATGGAGGGTGAGAACCAGAGACAGGGCTCCCGGTAACAGTATGGAGGGTGAGAACCAGAGACGTAGCTCCCGGTAACAGTATGGAGGGTGAGAACCAGAGACCGGGCTCCTGGTAACAGTATGGAGGGTGAGAACCAGAGACCAGGCTCCCGGTAACAGTATGGAGGGTGAGAAGCAGCGGAGTCTATCTATCTGTCATCTCATCAGCTGTCAGCTGACATGACAGTCCCTTTAAACCCTGATGGATGTATATCAGGATAGCATTCTGAAACAACAGGGTCAGATTCTACCCGTGCCAGGTACGGACAAACATATAGCTGGCTGCAAGGGGCTTTCAGGGGGCACTGGGTGGGTGGATACCAGGACAGGTGCTCAATTCCTATCTGTAGTTCATTTAATTAACAAACCTCAAGAACTGAATGAACAGAATACATCAACCGATGGGCTGTTATTGGCTGATTCCCTCAGAAAAAAAACTAAATATATCTAACATAACATTATTTTTAAAATAACTCAGAGAAATGGCTTTGGCCTGATTGCTTGAGGTTGTAATTGCTGTTGTGTTTCAGGTACCACACATGATATAGACTATGGAAAATGGAAATGAAATGCATTATAACGTAAATTTTGAAACATGAATTTACACGTCTAATTTCTATAGTTGTGTTTTATATGAAGTATGTAAATAGGCTTTTATAATTGCATTTCCATGCTGTTACTAAGCCAGTTCTGGAGGGGGGGGGGCACTGTCACTACAACAACCAAACTCTCGTTCCTTTTCTAAATCTTCTGGCCATACACTCGCATTCTTCCACTCTTTCCATCACCTTCCTTCCCATTCACTGGGTGGAACCCAGAGCGTTGGGGCTGCACGGGGCTTTGTGCCCGCCAGACGTGGCTGTCTGTGTCCACTACCCGCCACTCCCACTCCTTTCACTGGGAGGAAAGAAGAGGGGCTATGGGGCTGGAACGATAGTGTTACCCACGCAAGCAGAACATCCCTCTCTTGTTGTGCAGTGGGCTGACGATGGGGCAGCGGAGAGGACGCGGTCAGTCTATTCCAATAGAATAGAGGGTTGGGCAGCTGCCTCGAGCCCGACAAAAGGACTCGTCTTCTGTTCGCTAGCTCCTGTTTACTTAGCGTTGTTTCTAGGAGCCATACAGAACCTATGTCTTGTGCACATGCGTGTCAATCTAGCTGAATGGGAGGGAGATGAAAATGCACTCGGCAGTCAATGGAGTCATTTGAACCATCAAACAGCTTTGAATGTATTTAGGAGGTTTATTAGGTAAACTAAATAGGTTATATGGTCAAACTAATTACAATTACTTACTTTAATAGTGATCGGATAATAGGTTGTTGTTAGATGTAATATATACTGTTTATTTATACAGTTCCAACTGTTAAAAAAAATGTAATGGCTCCTGCAATAGCCATGTGTATTGGCGTTGACGTTATAACATTGTAACGGCTATATCACCCCACCTTTATACAACCAAACGGTTTATCTCAATTTGATGGTGCTAAGCATGTCTAAGCTCGTTCACTCATCAGAAGCATCAGTGATATACCTTTCTATAAAACAGTATCATCGTTGCAATCCAACCTTTGTTCAAATATATGTGGATTTGATTATTTGTTCTTTAAATCCTTAATTTCAGGTGTTTTTCATAATGTTTTAATAATATGGATCTATTTATATTGGAAGTATTTTAAAGTATTTCCAAATAGTTTCCTATAAATAGCCTACTATTTGAAAGTATTTTCAAATACCTATTACAAATATTATTTTCAAATACTATGGGGTAAATACATTGGAGCGTATTTGTGTCCGTGTATGTAAGTAATTTCATATCCATGCCAATATATGTATTTCCAAATGCATTCCAATATTAAACTAGCTAACTTGTCTTTTTCTGAATACTTACTCCGAAATGTATGTGAAATGAATAAATTATATTTGAAATAGCATTTGAACCAAGGTCTGTTTGCAACATGAGACTACAGGAGACGTTTCTTAGCGTTTAGCTGCTCTGCATAGAGACTACAGGAGACGTTCCTTAGCGTTTAGCTGCTCTGCATAGAGACTACAGGAGACGTTTCTTAGCGTTTAGCTGCTCTGCATAGAGACGACAGGAGACTAGAAGGAGACGGGGGCTGAGGCTGACAGACTGGGGAAAGTACCAAGTCTTGCCAAGTGAATGAAAATCAACCTCGTCTATCTCTGATTCGCAGACGCTCCCAAGAGCTCGCCTTTGATCCCTTTGATTGTCCTTCCTTCTCCAGCAGGTCTGTTCTGCACTCAAATGCTTTAGTTGTCCATAGAAACGCATCTTTTGCGTCAGGATATTGATGTGATCGTCATAGCAGGGGTTATGACATGGTGAATCAGAATTGAAAAGCCTAGGGACAATGGCAGTATTCATGGTTGTTTTTTTTTGGGGTCTTTGGTTTGGGTTCTGTCTTGTTTTTCAAATCCCTTCATTTCTCAAATGAATACTAATATTGTTTATTTTGTTGATGTCTGCCGGCGCTGCGTCACTTTAGCTGCAGTTCAAGGATTTAACTATTTGTAGAAGCAGCAGGTCGCTGCACCATTATGGAGCGTTACTGTAAGGTTGGAGCAGAACGAAACCAGGGACAATGGTGCTGGCTTAAAATAAAGGGTGTTCTCTCTCTCTCTCGGTCTCTCTCTCGGTCTTTCTCTCTCTCGCTCTTTCTCTCTCTCTCGCTATTTCTCTCTCTCTCTCTCTTACACACACACATTCTGGGTTGCATATAATGCACTTGTCATAAAAGTCATTTTGCTTTAAAAGATCTTGCGAAACGTTTCACTCTGGAGTGTGACCATCATCTCAGCATCCAACACACAGACACAGGGAGAGAAAAGAGAGAGAGATAGTGAGAGAGAGAGGGAGAGAGAGAGAGAGAGAGAAGAGAGAGAGAGGGGGAGAAAGAGAGAGAGATAGAGGAAGAGGAAGAGAAATAGAGAGGGTGAGAGAGGGTGAGAGAGAGAGAGAGAGAGAGAGAGAGAGAGAGAGAGAGAGAGAGAGAGAGAGAGAGAGAGAGAGAGAGAGAGAGAGAGAGAGAAGAGAGAGAGAGAGAGAGAGAGAGAGAGAGGGAGAGAGAGAGAGGAGAGGGAGAGAGGGAGAGAGAGAGAGGGAGAGAGAGAGAGGAAGAGAGAGAGAGCACTAGGCAGATACTAAAGCCCAGAGCCATCATAGAGTTAAGGTCATCATTAGAACAATTTTACCATGTATATTTAGTAGCCGATCTGTTTCCCAGAGCCTTCATTAGTAACTTTGCTCTTAAAAACATTTTGTCCTTCTTTGTCACTTTATTCACAGAAGTTCTCCGCTAAACATAGAATCAATATGTCTAGGCTAGGTATCTGTCTGACTGTGTTGACTACAAATACGAAGTTGTATTTGCAATTGTTACAAACAAGTTAAATATTAAACGATGCTTCAAATGAATACCGAGTTGACTGCATTAAAATATCAATAGGCTACATGGGCCTAGATATTTAAATCATATTTAAGTCATATTGAGCTTAATTTTTCCACTAGGCTGGTGTCTGTCATTTTTTTTTGCCTCAATATATCATAATGTGTTACAAGATGTGCGCAATGACGTGTCCAATCTCTGATTCTAGTCCATTATTGTTGGGTAGGCATAATAAGTCGCCTCAATATTTACCGCCATCTGTGGTCATATCTCTCTTGGACCTGATCCGTCTTCAGTACTGTGGAATAATTCCAATGTTAAGTTCAAATGTAAGTGTGGAAGGTGAATCAGAGAGTTGCTTTTCATTCGATCCTATCAGAAATCGATACATGGTCTAGCAACGTTCTCTGTACACTCTTAGAAGAAAGAAAAAGGGTTCTGGATTGAACCAAAAAAAAGTTATATGCTTGATTCATATGTGGCACCCTTTAACGTTCAATATAGAACCGACATTGGTTCCATTTAGTACGTTCTATGGAACCGACATTGGTTCCATTTAGTACGTTCTATGGAACCGACATTGGTTCCATTTAGTACGTTCTATGGAACCGACATTGGTTCCATTTAGTACGTTCTATGGAACCGACATTGGTTCCATTTAGTACGTTCTATGGAACCGACATTGGTTCCATTTAGTACGTTCTATGGAACCGACATTGGTTCCATTTAGTATGTTCTATGGAACCGACATTGGTTCCATTTAGTACGTTCTATAGCACCGACATTGGTTCCATTTAGTACGTTCTATGGAACCGAAAGGGTTCAGAGAAGACGAACCCCTGGAGTTCTGATCAAAGAACCCTACAAAAGTATTTATTTATCGAACCTTTAGGAGTACCATACAAAGCAGTACAACTCTTCTTTTCCAATGTGTGAATGTTCTTGTATGGGAAAAGTCTTAAAAAGTTGCCTCATAAATAACGATGCAACTAGTACGATCATCATAATTGGTTAAACGAGGCCCAGAGCCTTCGTATCGTTAAGATAATCGTTAGTATCTTTAGTGGCCGAGGTGTTTCCCACAGCCTTCGTTAGTAACGTTGACCACTCGTAGAGCAGCCACAGTGCAGCATTAGATGCATTTTTGCTCTTCCTCCTCACTTAATTCATAGATCTCCGCTAAAAACATATAATCAATATGTTTAGGCTGTCTATCTGATTATGACTTCAGAACGACGTTCACTACAAATGCAAAGTTGTCAAAGTATTTGCAATTGTTCCAAACATGTGCATGATAAAATTATGCTTCAAAATGAAAACCAAAATGACTGCATTTAAAGACACATGGGCGATTTCAATCATTTTGAAATCAATTTTGTCGTTTTTTGCGACTAGGCTGCTGTCTGTAATTTTTTTTGCCTCGATGTGATTCATGATGTGTGACAACATGTGTGTAATGATTTATTCAATCTGTGATTTACTGCATTATTACTGGGTAAGCATAATTGCATTGATAGCCTACTTGCAGCCATAATATCTCTAAGACCTGAGCCGTCGTCAGTAGTATTGTGTAATAATTATAGTATTAAGGTAAGAATTTAATGGAGAGAGCTGACCCGAAAGCAACGCTGCTTTACTATCGACATGGTCTGACGACTCACTTCGGGAACGCTCACCCGATGTGCTTGTTTTGGCAGAAGAAAAAAATCTTTAAAAGTTGTCTCTTAAATAACGATGCATCTGGTACGATCATCGTGACGCTTAAGTTACAGCGTAACTGCTCAGAGTATTAACTCAACACACACACAGCCCGGCACAGCCCGGCCCCGTTCTCAGCCTCCACTCCCTAGAACTGACATGTGTAATAGACCACGGTTTTTCTCCGCATTGTCGTCTTGTCATCTCAACAATGTACATCTTCGGGACACCAATTTTAGAGCTCTTTGAAGTACAGACTGAAAAGAACAACGTTATTGGGGGGAAAAACGCCTTTTGTATCGGGACATTCAATTATTTATTTTTTTCAATATTATTTAACAATGTGGATAGCCAGATAATTGATGATTAATATTTTCTGTCTGGGGAAAGGGAGCAATATCACCAGGATGCCATTTTCACACGTTCTATGTTTGCATAAAACTTTTGACTATTGTGTGAGTTCGTCTTTGTATGTTGAATACATAGATCTGAGTCCTACACAAAACAGGCATTATTTAAAAAAGAACAGAGAATGGTTATCCTAGTGAAGAATAGACCTTTACCCTATACCCCTAGTGAAGAATAGACCTTTACCCTATACCCCTAGTGAAGAATACACCTTTACCCTATACCCCTAGTGAAGAATACACCTTTACCCTATACCCCTAGTGAAGAATAGACCTTTACCCTATACCCCTAGTGAAGAATAGACCTTTACCCTATACCCCTAGTGAAGAATAGACCTTTACCCTATACCCCTAGTGAAGAATATACCTTTACCCTATACCCCTAGTGAAGAATAGACCTTTACCCTATACCCCTAGTGAAGAATAGACCTTTACCCTATACCCCTAGTGAAGAATAGACCCCTATACCCCTAGTGAAGAATAGACCTTTACCCTATACCCCTAGTGAAGAATAGACCTTTACCCTTAGTGAAGAATAGACCTTTACCCTATACCCCTAGTGAAGAATAGACGTTTACCCTATACCCCTAGTGAAGAATAGACCTTTACCCTATACCCCTAGTGAAGAATAGACCTTTACCCTATACCCCTAGTGAAGAATATACCTTTACCCTAATGAAGAATAGACCTTTACCCTATACCCCTAGTGAAGAATATACCTTTACCCTAATGAAGAATAGACCTTTAACCTATACCCCTAATGAAGAATGGACCTATACACTATGCCTTAAATGAAGACTAGACCAATAACCCAAAACCTAAATAAACATATAACTTTACCCTATACCCCTAATGAAGAATATACCTATACCCTATACCTTAAATGAAGAATAAGCCTGTACCCTATATTTCTAATTAAGAATAGATCTATACCCTAAACCATAATGAAGGAGAGACCTACACCCCAAAGAAGAAAATACTTATACCCTATACGCTAATAAAGAAATGAATTATATCCTATACCCGTATGAAGAATAGAACTATAACCCTATACCCCTAATGAAGAATATACCTATACCCTATACATTAATGAAGAATCTACCTATGCCCTATACCATAATGAAGAATAGATCTATAGCCCTCATGAAGAATAAACCTATACCCTATACTCTAATGAAGAAAATACCTATACCCTGTACCCTTAATAAAGAATAGACCTATACCCTATAACCTATTGAAGAATAGACCTATACCGTATACCATAATGAAGAATATAACTATACCCTATACCCTATAGCATAATGAAGAATATACAGTACCTACACCCTATACCACAATGAAGAAAAGACCTATACCCTATACCCTAATGAAGAATATACATATGCCCTATACCATAATGAAGAATAGACCTATATGATAATGAAGAGTAGACCTATACCCTATACCATAATGAAGAGTAGACCTACTCCCTATACCATAATGAAGAATAGACCTACTCCCTATACCATAATGAAGAATAGACCTACTCCCTATACCATAATGAAGAATAGACCTACTCCCTATACCATACCTATATGATAATGAAGAGTAGACCTATACCCTATACCATAATGAAGAGTAGACCTACTCCCTATACCATAATGAAGAATAGACCTACTCCCTATACCATAATGAAGAGTAGACCTATACCCTATACCATAATGAAGAGTAGACCTATACCCTATACCATAATGAAGAATAGACCTATACCCTATACCATAATGAAGAGTAGACCTATACCCTATACCATAATGAAGAGTAGACCTATACCCTATACCATAATGAAGAATAGACCTATACCCTATACCATAATGAAGAGTAGACCTATACCCTATACCATAATGAAGAGTAGACCTATACCCTATACCATAATGAAGAATAGACCTATACCCTATACCATAATAAAGAGTAGACCTACTCCCTATACCATAATGAAGAATAGACCTACTCCCTATACCATAATGAAGAATAGACCTACTCCCTATACCATAATGAAGAATAGACCTACTCCCTATACCATAATGAAGAATAGACCTACTCCCTATACCATAATGAAGAATAGACCTACTCCCTATACCATAATGAAGAATAGAGTAGGTCTACCCATTATACGTGATTCTACAATAATAACTGTAAGCATTATATCCGCGGCTGCCAAGTTGATAGGACATTCCTTCGTTCCCTCTTGACCTGGATACAGTATATGGCTATCTGACCCTGACATTAATTCTAAGATCCTGTCTGGTGTCAACTTTCATTGTACTTTGTTTGAATTACTGGCGTAATCATCAGGTTTCTCTTTGCTTTTCCTCCCTCTTTCTCCCTCTTTCTCGCCTCCACCTCTCTCTTCCTCTCGTGCGTAAAGAGTGCAGTGGATGGAAAAAGCAAATTTAACATTTTCTTTCCAGATCTCCGTTTTATCACGAAAATAACCTACATGTGTTGTAATTGTTATGATTCTCGTTTTCTTTATTATTTGTACAGTACTTTTGATATGTAAATGAGTGAGATAGTACGTTCCCAACTTATAGCTTCTGTTATTTGTGCAAATCCGTGGCTCTTCGGTTTTGTTTGATCTCTCTGTATATTTTAGGGAAAAAAACTGCTGATTGCGGTAGTTTATTTCTCTAGCTTTGTGCTTAGGCAACAGCCTTTATTTCAGACCTTGCAGTCTCCTATTGTATGCAATTGTTTAAATAAATGTCAAATATCGTAGAATCCCGTCCCTCTTTATTGCACGCATGATAATAATAATAATAATAATAATAATAATACTGTTGCTTTCTGATAAAAGCGTCTGCCAAATGGTATATACATTTTTTTAAATTATTATTATTATCAATAATAATAATTGTGGTTCTTATCTTACAAACTGCTTTTTAAAATAAAAAAATAGGCTACTATACATGAGTTCAGTTGTATACAACTCCCATTGACTGACTGGCTGAGTTTCGATGATAAATGAGGAACTATATGACAACGGACTATAATAATGTTTAGATATAACCTAAATGCCAAGTAAACCCGTGACAACTTTAGTAATTATACATTTATTCCAAACCCATAGTATTAAAAAAAAACTATTTCTTAACACCTCGTCATTTTTCTTCGTCTGTCTTAATATTTATTCCACACTGTGGACCAACCACCAAACATCTTGAAACACCTGAGAGTTTATTGAGATCCTCAGCCCCACGAACATCCATCTGGTGAACAGGACGTGTCACGCCAGCGCATGTCCCGTATAAAGGATGGATTGTGTTTTGGACAAACATTGGGCACAACATAAAGCCAGAGGTCAAGTCTCTCTCTGAGCTCAAGTCGAGGGGGCAGCGCTATGCTATTCCTTCTCTTCAGTTCAACAATTGTAATTGAGGGACGTAAAATGCCTTTATTAATGCGAGAATGCAAGCAGCATTTCAAACCCTTGTGACTTCTCATCTCTTTCCACAGTAGTCTTGTGTATTTCTTTTAGGCAATTCAGAGTCGTATTCCCCTACGACAAACGTGGAAAAGTGCTTACAAACTCAATAACGTCGGAATAGTACTTTACTTCCCGTGGAATTCCCTTCAGCAGAAAGTGCAGCTCGACAGACACATCGACATTAGCCTGTTTTATAGCTCTGCAGCCGTAATATGGGTAAGCGCTGCAAGGCTCTTCCCTCGATCCCCCTACGATACTTAATGAAACTTCAAACGCCGACTTAAATCCACAAGAACAGTTTGATAACAGATCGCTATCAATTAATGCGCATAACATTCTTAGACTAATCTACATACATGTATAGCATCATGTAGTATTTGATTCCTGCACGAAGTCAAACTATTATTAGAACAAAGACCGGCGGAATAGGGAATCTAGTCGTGTTAATTGCGCGGCAGGTATAACGAGCCGGTTTAATCTGAGTTCTCGCTCTACTCTCCTCTCTTGTCTTTCTCTCCTCTCCTCTCTTTCCTTCTCCTCTCTTCTCTCTATTGAGTTGCTGTGGCTTAATGAGTGGCAGGTAGACCTGCTTCCTGCTTTCACACGTGGAAAAAATAGGCCTCTCCCTGCTGGCAGTCCAGGACCCTGGCTGGGCACGGGAAACAATTGATTTTAAGCATATAGTTAATTATGCTTAGAAATTAGACAGCCTCGCGCTACAGAGGGACATGGAGGTTATCGCCGCGTGATTTCCTGCCAGCTCTCACGCGCTCTCTCACGCGCTCTCTCACCCGGAACACAACCTTACAGACATCCATGGGCTAATTGTGAAAGTGTAATATAGGCTCTGTATTGAGTAAAATAAAAAATGTGACTTACCTTGTCATCTTCCTTCAATGTTTAGGATATATTGTCATTCAGTGATGCAGTACTTTATGACAACACATAAACTAAAGCCATCAACATGTTTTGTTTTATATCCAGCGTTTAACTCTGAATCTGAACACATAGAGAGGGAAAATCTCCAGTCTGGTCGGGATAGGTTCCTTGGCTACACAAAAGAGGTTTATGAAAATAAAGCCGAAAGAATGTCACAGTGGTCGACTTATTATTGAAGACTTTCTTTATACCGAGAAACAAAAAATGTATAGAAACTTTTCTTTCATGAATTAAGTCATTGAAGTGGCTAAAGCCTGGGAGACATTATGCAGCTTTCTCTGTGATGACATTAATAAAAAGGAATTAATAAAAAGTGTATCTCATGTTTCCATTGTCCTTATCAATATAATTTTGTTGCGGTAGATATAAAATGTCTTATAAAATATAGAAATTTGGGAAATCTGTCAAGGGTTTTTCCATGTTAAAACAAACTCATTCGGCCTAATTATAGTTGTATTTCCAACCTATCATCCTTACCGCCATTGCCGTACAGAGTTGGTACATAGACACAAAATTAGTAGCTTAGTAAATCAATAATGATAAACAAACGAATTGTGTTCTTTATTATTACACAGGTTGTTTAATGTTATATTTTTAGCATTTAAATTATGTTATTAATATGCTGTTGCTTTTTATATTGCTTCATGATAGTTGTTGTTATAATAATTGTTATTCTGTGTAAAACAAATAAATAATGTTTTATGTGTTATTTATAACTATCTTATTTTTTTTAATGAAATACCCTCAGATTTATAAACAAAGAAACAGTGACCTGACTGAATGGGGAATAGACGCATGGCAATGTGGTTCATGCCCAGATATGACGGCTAACACTCTTGATTCTATTACCATATGATGCATTTATGAATTGCTTTTGTTACAATACTGTCAAATCAAAATGATTGACAAAGTAATAAACGAAACATGCTGTTTTATCTGATTCTGGGATAGAACATTTGCATATTGCGACATTGAAGAGAATATGACAGCCTTGGCACATTTGGGGAGTTAGGGAATCGCTCTGGCAAATAAATAGTGTTTCTGGGGATCGGTTGTTGCAATATATAGTTCATATATGCCATTGCAACAAAAGGTTAAATATATATATATATATATTTAACCTTTATTTCTCCAGGTTGGCCTCATAGGTCTATACAAGTTATGGATTATACCCATATACACATCTATCTCTGTACAGCGTGTATGTCCCGCGGTAGATGTGTCAGTATAATGTTGCTGCATTAGGATAGCACTAATTGGCCAGGTGAAGTTAAGGGCTCATGTGTAGCCACGCCCACATTAGTCTGGACAGAAGAGAAGGAAAGAATGCTGGAGCGGAAATGAACTCCTCCTCCTCCCTCTCTCCTTCTGCTTAATGGCTAGCAGGTGGCTGTTGACATTTAAGGCCTCACATCATCTCAGAACAATATGTAGTTGCAACATTTTCTTTCCGAAAATGATTATACATTCAGAATGAACATTTTTTACGATGTTTTATTTTTAGAAACAGTGCAGACAGTTGATTATGTCAATAACATGCTTAGCCCATTCACTGACAAGTTGTATTTATGTCCTTCGAAGGTAAAGGTTATTCATTGGGTTGATGAAATAAAATGTCCGAGCCTGTATCAGTGCAATTTATATATGTCCTTACTGGCATACATGTTAAAAAATAATTCCGTTGTTGTCTAGAAGCCTGGGGTCTGTCTTGTAGTCCGTCTCTCTCCGTCTCAGGTGATGACGTCATCCCCCTGACAGACATTAATACCATATACTGTAATAACGGTTAATAGGGCGTGCTAGAATACACTGAACGTTATGAAACTTTAACAAAGACAAGTCAGAAAACAGGAACAAGTCAAAGACTTCATTATCATGTTCTCCAAGGACCAGAGGAACATTTAATTAATTTGTCATTTATGAATGTTTGACAAATATTAGAGAGTATGTAAATATGAGAGGCGTAATGTCTTTTCTGCGGGAGACAGAAGAAATGACCCACAGTCTTCGGGTGATCCATGCATTATACTTCTGTTCCAACTGTGCTTCCAATACGAGCAACATCCTTCCACAACTGACGTGTGAAACAGTGCAGATAAACCAGACATTAAAAAAAAGGAAACATTTGCATCTTTTAGAATTTTACATCGCGTTTTGAAGCATTATGACAAATTGTGTTCCTTTGTCGAGTTTAAAACCTCACTGGTATATTACGACTTTCCTAAACCAAGGGAAAGACAGTTTATAACCTGGTATATTACGGCTTGCCTAAACCAAGGGAAAGACTGTTTATAACCTGGTATATTACCGCTTGCCTAAACCAAGGGAAAGACTGTTTATAACCTGGTATATTACGGCTTGCCTAAACCAAGGGAAAGACTGTTTATAACCTGGTATATTACGGCTTGCCTAAACCAAGGGAAAGACAGTTTATAACCTGGTATATTACGGCTTGCCTAAACCAAGGGAAAGACAGTTTATAACCTGGTATATTACGGCTTGCCTAAACCAAGGGAAAGACTGTTTATAACCTGGTATATTACGGCTTGCCTAAAACAAGGGAAAGACTGTTTATAACCTGGTATATTACGGCTTGCCTAAACCAAGGGAAAGACTGTTTATAACCTGGTATATTACGGCTTGCCTAAACCAAGGGAAAGACAGTTTATAACCTGGTATATTACGATGGCCTAAACCAATGGGAAGAGGGTTTATAACCTGGTATATTACGATGGCCTAAACCAATGGGAAGAGGGTTTATAACCTGGTATATTACGATGGCCTAAAGCAATGGGAAGACGTTTTTTTTTAACTTCGCTAATATTTGATGGTAGCCTAAACCAATGGGAATATGGTTTATAACCTGGTCTAAACCAATGGGGAGATCACTTTGATGATATGGTCCATTTCTGTTTTGTTTCTTGAGATCATGCGTCTTTAAAAAATGCACATTTGGAAGATTCTGAAATTGTTTCGTAGGCATTTTAAAATCAACCTACCATGAGATTTAAATTTATTTCCTTATACAAATATATAGCGGACCAAAAAATCTTCAATTAATTTTTGCGATAGAGTTATGAATGGTTAAGGTAAGGATTAAGGTTTGGGATAGGGTTATGAATGGTTAAGGTCTGGGATCGGGTTATGAATGGTTAAGGTCTGGGATAGGGTTATGAATGGTTAAGGCCTGGGATAGGGTTATGAATGGTTAAGATCTGGAATAGGGTTTTGAATGGTTAAGGTCTGGGATAGGGTTATGAATGGTTAAGGCCTGGGATAGGGTTATGAATGGTTAAGGTCTGGGATAGGGTTATGAATGGTTAAGGTCTGGGATAGGGTTATGATTGGTTAAGGTCTGGGATAGGGTTATGATTGGTTAAGGTCGGGGATAGGGTTATGAATGGTTAAGGTAAGGATTAAGGTTTGGGATAGGGTTATGAATGGTTAAGGTCTGGGGTCGGGTTATGAATGGTTAAGGTCTGGGGTCGGGTTATGAATGGTTAAGGTCTGGGATAGGGTTATGAATGGTTAAGGTCTGGGATAGGGTTATGAATGGTTAAGGTCTGGGATAGGGTTATGAATGGTTAAGGTCTGGGATAGGGTTATGAATGGTTAAGGTCTGGGGTCGGGTTATGAATGGTTAAGGTCTGGGATAGGGTTATGAATGGTTAAGGTCTGGGATAGGGTTATGAAGAGAGTCAGACCGAAATGCAGCGTGTAGGTTACTCATGACTTTAATGAAATTAATCGCGGTACATGAAATAACTGAATAAATACAAAAACAACAAACGGAACGTGAAACCTATTACAGCCTATCTGGTGAACACTACACAGAGACAGGAACAAACACCCACAAAATACAAAGCGAACTCAGGCTACCTAAATACGGTTCCCAATCCGATACAACGAGAATCACCTGACTCCAATTGAGAATCGCCTCAGGCAGCCAAGCCTAACTAGACACACCCCTAATCATACACAATCCCAATTAATACAAACCCCAATACGAAACACAACATATAAACCCATGTCACACCCTGGCCTACCCAAACATATACCAAAAACACAAAATACAATGACCAAGGCATGACAGAACCTCCCCCTAAGGTGCGGACTCCCGGACGCACCTCAAGAGCATAGGGAGGGTCCGGGTGGGCGTCTGTCCATGGTGGCGGTTCTGGCTCGGGACGTGGACCCCAATCCATTAATGTCCTATTACCTCCCCTTCGCATCCTGGGATAATCCACCTTCTCCGCCGACCATGGCCTAATAGTCCTCACCCTGATCCCCACATAACTAAGGAGCAGCTCGTGACAGAGGGGCAGCTCAGGACAGAGGGGCATCTCAGGACAGAGGGGCATCTCAGGACAAAGGGGCATCTCAGGACAGAGGGGCATCTCGGGACAGAGGGGCAGCTCGGGACAGAGGGGCAGCTCGGGACAGAGGGGCAGCTCGGGACAGAGGGGAAGCTCGGGACAGAGGAGCAGCCCGGGACAGAGGGGCAGCTCGGGACCGAAGCAGCCCGGGACTGAGGGGAAGGCCGGTACTGAGGGGAAGCCCAGTACTGAGAGGAAGCCCAGTACTGAGAGGAAGCCCAGTACTGAGAGGAAGCTCAGTACTGAGAGGAAGCTCAGGCAGGTAGTAGGCTCCGGTAAATCCTGGCTGGCTGGTGGAACTGGATGATTCAGGTTGTCTGGCCGATCTGGAACTTCTGGCGGATCCTGGCAGACTGGCGACACTGGGCAGACTGGGAGCACTGGGCAGACTGGGAGCACTGGCGGCGCTGGGCAGACTGGGAGCACTGGCCGCGCTGGGCAGACTGGGAGCACTGGCCGCGCTGGGCAGACTGGGAGCACTGGCCGCGCTGGGCCGACTGGGAGCACTGGCAGCGCTGGGCCGACTGGGAGCACTGGGCAGACTGGGAGCACTGGCGGCACTGGGCAGACTCGGAGCACTGGGCAGACTGGGAGCACTGGCGGCGCTGGACAGACAGGAGACTCCGGCAGCGCAGGAGAGGAGAAAGGCTCTGGCTGCGCTAAACAAGCGGGAGACTCCGACAGCGCAGGAGAGGAGAAAGGCTCTGGCAGTGCTAAACAGGCGGGAGACTCCAACAGCGCAGGAGAGGAGAAAAGCGCTGGCTGCGCTGAACAGGTGAGGCGCACTGGAGGCCTGGTGCGTGGTGCTGGAACTGGTGGTGCTGGAACTGGTGGTACTGGATCTAGGACACGCACAGGAAGCCTGGTGCGGGGAGCTGCTACCGGAGGACTGGTGTGTAGAGGTGGCTCTGGATAGACCGGACCGTGCAGGCGCACTGGAGCTCTTGAGCACCGAGCCTGCCCAAGCTTACCTGGCTCGATGCCCACTCTAGCCCGGCCAATAGGAAGGGCTGGTATGTGCCGCAGCTGGCTCTGCACCCGCACTGGAAACACCGTGCGCTCCATAGCATAACACGGTGCCTGCCCGGTCTCTCTAGCCCAACGGTGAGCACAGGGAGTATGCGCAGGTCTCCTACCTGGCATAACTATTCTCCCTTCTAGCTCCCCCCCAATAATTTTTTGGGCTGTTTTTCCGGTTTCCAACTGCGTCGCCGTGCTGCCTCCTCATACCTGCGCCTCTCCGCTTTAGCTGCTTCTATTTCCTCCTTGGGACGGCGATATTCTCCCGGCTGCGCCCAGGGTCCTTTACCGTCTAATATCATCTCCCAAGACCAGAAGTCCTCATATTGCTGCTCCTCACAATTAACAGGGAGAGTAGGCTCAGGTCTGACTCCTGACTCAGCCACTCTCTCTCTGCGCTCTCCCCCGTTACTTTCGGTTTTCGCTCTGCGTCGCTTTGTTTTCCTCTTAGACTCCATTAGCCTGTAGCCCTCTTCGCACTGCTGAAGCGAATCCCAGGCGGGCTCCTGCACTCGCTCTGGGTCGGCCGCCCACCTGTCGATTTCTTCCCACGTAGTATACTCCATGCTTCTGCTGTCCATAACGTCGTCCTTTAGCTCCTGCCAGTTCACACGCTGCTCGGTCTGTGAGTGGTGGGTGTTTCTGTAACGACGTTTGTCTGTTGTAAGAAGAGAGTCAGACCGAAATGCAACGTGTAGGTTACTCATGACTTTAATGAAATTAATCGCGGTACATGAAATAACTGAATGAAAACAAAAACAACAAACGGAACGTGAAACCTATTACAGCCTATCTGGTGAACACTACACAGAGACAGGAACAAACACCCACAAAATACAAAGTGAACTCAGGCTACCTAAATACGGTTCCCAATCCGAGACAACGAGAATCACCTGACTCCAATTGAGAATCGCCTCAGGCAGCCAAGCCTAACTAGACACACCCCTAATCATACACAATCCCAATTAATATAAACCCCAATACGAAACACAACATATAAACCCATGTCACACCCTGGCCTACCCAAACATATACCAAAAACACAAAATAAAATGACCAAGGCGTGACAATAGGGTTATGAATGATTAAGGTCTGGGATAGGGTTATGAATGGTTAAGGTAAGGATTAAGGTCTGGGATAGGGTTATGAATGGTTAAGGTAAGGGTTAAGGTCTGGGATAGGGTTATGAATGGTTAAGGTAAGGGTTAAGGTCTGGGATAGGGTTATGCATGGTTAAGGTAAGGGTTCAGGTCTAGGATAGGGTTATGAATGGTTAAGGTCTGGGATAGGGTTATGAATGGTTAAGGTTTGGGATAGGGTTATGAATGGTTAAGGTCTGGGATAGGGTTATGAATGGTTAAGGTCTGGGATAGGGTTATGAATGGTTAAGGTCTGGGATAGGGTTATGAATGGTTAAGGTCTGGGATAGGGTTATGAATGGTTAAGGTCTGGGATAGGGTTATGAATGGTTAAGGTCTGGGATAGGGTTATGAATGGGTCTGGGATAGGGTTATGAATGGTTAAGGTCTGGGATAGGGTTATGATGGTTAAGGTAAGGGTTAAGGTCTGGGATAGGGTTATGAATGGTTAAGGTAAGGGTTAAGGTCTGGGATAGGGTTATGAATGGTTAAGGTCTGGGATAGGGTTATGAATGGTTAAGGTCTGGGATAGGGTTATGATTGGTTAAGGTCTGGGATAGGGTTATGAATGGTTAAGGTCTGGGATAGGGTTATGAATGGTTAAGGTCTGGGATAGGGTTATGAATGGTTAAGGTCTGGGATAGGGTTATGAATGGTTAAGGTCTGGGATAGGGTTATGATTGGTTAAGAAAGGGGTTAAGGTCTGTGATAGGGTTATGAATGGTTAAGGTCTGGGATAGGGTTATGATGGTTAAGGTAAGGGTTAAGGTCTGGGATAGGGTTATGAATGGTTAAGGTAAGGGTTAAGGTCTGGGATAGGGTTATGAATGGTTAAGGTCTGGGATAGGGTTATGAATGGTTAAGGTCTGGGATAGGGTTATGAATGGTTAAGGTCTAGGATAGGGTTATGAATGGTTAAGGTCTGGGTTAGGGTTATGCATGGTTAAGGTAAGGGTTAAGGTTCTGGGATAGGGTTATGAATGGTTAAGGTAAGGGTTAAGGTCTGGGATAGGGTTCTGAATGGTTAAGGTAAGGGTTAAGGTCTGGGATAGGGTTATGAATGGTTAAGGTTTGGGATAGGGTTATGAATGGTTAAGGTCTGGGATAGGGTTATGAATGGTTAAGGTCTGGGATAGGGTTAAGGTCTGGGATAGGGTTATGAATGGTTAAGGTTATGGGTTAAGGTCTGGGATAGGGTTATGATTGGTTAAGGTCTGGGATAGGGTTATGAATGGTTAAGGTCTGGGATAGGGTTATGAATGGTTAAGGTCTGGGATAGGGTTATGAATGTTTAAGGTCTGGGATAGGGTTATGAATGGTTAAGGTCTAGGATAGGGTTATGAATGGTTAAGGTTTCGGATAGGGTTATGAATGGTTAAGGTCTGGGATAGGGTTATGAATGGTTAAGGTCTGGGATAGGGTTATGATTGGTTAAGAAAGATAGGGTTATGAATGGTTAAGGTCTGGGATAGGGTTATGAATGGTTAAGGTCTGGGATAGGGTTATGAATGGTTAAGGTAGGTTAAGTTCTGGGATAGGGTTATGAATGGTTAAGGTAAGGGTTAAGTTCTGGGATAAGGTTATGAATGGTTAAGGTCTAGGATAGGGTTATGAATGGTTAAGGTCTGGGATAGGGTTATGAATGGTTAAGGTCTGGGATAGGGTTATGAATGGTTAAGGTCTGGGATAGGGTTATGAATGGTTAAGGTCTGGGATAGGGTTATGAATGGTTAAGGTCTGGGATAGGGTTATGATGAATGGTTAAGGTCTGGGATAGGGTTATGAATGGTTAAGGTCTGGGATAGGGTTATGAATGGTTAAGGTCTGGGATAGGGTTATGAATGGTTAAGGTCTGGGATAGGGTTATGATTGGTTAAGGTCTGGGATAGGGTTATGATTGGTTAAGGTCTGGGATAGGGTTATGAATGGTTAAGGTCTGGGATAGGGTTATGAATGGTTAAGGTCTGGGATAGGGTTATGAATGGTTAAGGTCTGGGATAGGGTTATGATTGGTTGGTTAAGGTCTGTGATAGGGTTATGAATGGTTAAGGTCTGGGATAGGGTTATGAATGGTTAAGGTAAGGGTTATGAATGGTCTGGGATAGGGTTATGAATGGTTAAGGTAGGATAGGGTTATGAATGGTTAAGGTCTGGGATAGGGTTCTGAATGGTTAAGGTAAGGGTTAAGGTCTGGGATAGGGTTATGAATGGTTAAGGTTTGGGATAGGGTTATGAATGGTTAAGGTCTGGGATAGGGTTATGAATGGTTAAGGTAAGGGTTAAGGTCTGGGATAGGGTTATGAATGGTTAAGGTAAGGGTTAAGGTCTGGGATAGGGTTATGATTGGTTAAGGTCTGGGATAGGGTTATGAATGGTTAAGGTCTGGGATAGGGTTATGAATGGTTAAGGTCTGGGATAGGGTTATGAATGTTTAAGGTCTGGGATAGGGTTATGAATGGTTAAGGTCTAGGATAGGGTTATGAATGGTTAAGGTTTCGGATAGGGTTATGAATGGTTAAGGTCTGGGATAGGGTTATGAATGGTTAAGGTCTAGGATAGGGTTATGAATGGTTAAGGTCTGGGATAGGGTTATGCATGGTTAAGGTCTGGGATAGGGTTATGAATGGTTAAGGTAAGGGTTAAGTTCTGGGATAAGGTTATGAATGGTTAAGGTCTAGGATAGGGTTATGAATGGTTAAGGTCTGGGATAGGGTTATGCATGGTTAAGGTCTGGGATAGGGTTATGATTGGTTAAGGTAAGGGTTATGGATTGTGATAGGGTAAAAACTTAAATGAAAAAGTGTCCACTACTGGGATCAACCACAACGACCTAGCAAACCTAAGCATACTTGATGGAAGTAGTGCTCACTGTTCAGCAAGGTCGCCAATAATACAGGTCAGATTTCAACATCCATAAATGTCTGGGGAAGTTGAGAGATTACGTTGGAATCGGCCAATAGGGGCAACAGTAAGTGTTGTTATTTCAGCTGTTTTTTAGATTTCAGTTTTAAGCCAATCCCAGACCTTAACCACTACCTTAACCATTCATAACCATATCCGAGAACTTAACCATTCATAACCCTATCCCAGACCTTAACCCTTTCCCAGACCTTAACCATTCATAACCCTATCCCAGACCTTAACCATTCCCCTTACCTTAACCATTCATATCCCTATCCCAGACCTTAACCCTTCCCTTAAACATTCATATCCCTATCCCAGACCTTAACCAATCATAACCCTATCCCAGACCTTAACCATTCATAACCCTATCCTAGACCTTAACCATTCATAACCCTATCCCAGACCTTAACCATTCATAACCCTATCCTAGACCTTAACCATTCATAACCCTATCCCAGACCTTAACCATTCATAACCCTATCCTAGACCTTAACCATTCATAACCCTATCCCAGACCTTAACCATTCATAACCCTATCCTAGACCTTAACCATTCATAACCCTATCCCAGACCTTAACCATTCATAACCCTATCCCAAACCTTAACCCTTACCTTAACCATTCATAACCCTATCCCAAACCTTAACCATTCATAACCCTATCCTAGACCTTAACCATTCATAACCCTATCCCAGACCTTAACCATTCATAACCCTATCCCAGACCTTAACCATTCATAACCCTATCCCAGACCTTAACCATTCATAACCATATCCCTAGACCTTAACCATTCATAACCCTATCCCAGACCTTAACCATTCATAACCCTATCCCAGACCTTAACCATTCATAACCCTATCCCAGACCTTAACCATTCATAACCCTATCCCATAACCCTATCCTAGACCTTAACCATTCATAACCCTATCCTAGACCTTAACCATTCATAACCCTATCCCAGACCTTAACCATTCATAACCCTATCACAGACCTTAACCATTCATAACCCTATCCCAGACCTTAACCAATCAAAACCCTATCCTAGACCTTAACCAATCATAACCCTATCCCAGACCTTAACCATTCATAACCCTATCCCAGACCTTAACCAATCATAACCCTATCCTAGACCTTAACCATTCATAACCCTATCCCAGACCTTAACCATTCATAACCCTATCCCAGACCTTAACCATTCATAACCCTATCCCAGACCTTAACCAATCAAAACCCTATCCTAGACCTTAACCAATCATAACCCTATCCCAGACCTTAACCATTCATAACCCTATCCCAGACCTTAACCAATCATAACCCTATCCCAGACCTTAACCAATCATAACCCTATCCCAGACCTTAACCATTCATAACCCTATCCCAGACCTTAACCAATCATAACCCTATCCCAGACCTTAACCATTCATAACCCTATCCCAGACCTTAACCATTCATAACCCTATCCCAGACCTTAACCAATCATAACCCTATCCCAGACCTTAACCAATCATAACCCTATCCCAGACCTTAACCATTCATAACCCTATCCCAGACCTTAACCATTCATAACCCTATCCCAGACCTTAACCCTTACCTTAACCATTCATAACCCTATCCCAGACCTTAACCCTTACCTTAACCAATCATAACCCTATCCCAGACCTTAACCATTCATAACCCTATCCCAGACCTTAACCATTCATAACCCTATCCCAGACCTTAACCATTCATAACCCTATCCTAGACCTTAACCATTCATAACCCTATCCCAGACCTTAACCATTCTGAGTTAATGCCCAAGCTTTAGCTTTAACACCTTGAAATTGGACATTTGAAAAACATGGATACATGTCTAAATCTGACTCAAGGCTGTTCGAGGTCGTTGAGCTGTTTCGGACGTTTTTTCAAAGGCATTTCCAGACGTCCTCGGGACTTTTTGAAGATACCCTTGACTGATCCGCCTGCTATTTCAAGGGAAGCTCTTTATCTTGTTCCTATTTGAGATGAGAGATAAGTATGTAGCACTTCCTTGTTGTCATGTGCTGACAATAATAACAAAACAATAACAACCAATTATATATATATATAATGGATGGTTATCATCGTTTCTATTATTAACCTCACTATTTCTATCACAAGTTTTCAGGGTTGTTCATATCAGCATCCTCACTGTGTTTTATTTGACCTTGGACCACATTCTCAACCCCTCCAGATGTATATGCTTGTTGTGTATCAAGGAGGCTAGTAGTGAGAGGATGACTCTTCAGGCAGACTGCATGTCTTCTAACAGTGGGGTGCTGGATCTTAAACTGGTGCTCTCTCTGTGGTGAGAGGGTCGTGTTTCTAACACTGACCATGATATAGGACCGTTCTGTAGGACCATTCTGAAGAACAACTCTGGCCTATACTGGGTTGTCTAACTACTCACACCAACCTATGAAAACTAATCTGCACTATGTACCCCAGCCTCTCTGTCACAGAGGTCATCACTTGTTGGTTATCACTGCATTGTCGGAACTAGAAGCACAAGCATTTCGCTACACTCGCATTAACATCTGCTAACCATGTGTATGTGACAAATAAAATTTGATTTGATTTGATTTTGATTTGATATGTTATCACAGAGGTCATCACAAAGGTCATAACAGAGGTCATAATAGAGGTCATCACGGAGGAAATAGAGCTGAAACTGGGTTAATGTTTGGGATCTATTTTTAACATTTTATTGCACCTTTATTTAACTTGGTGGCCAGTTGAGAACACCTTTATTTAACTTGGTGGCTAGTTGAGAACACCTTTATTTAACCAGGTAGGCCAGTTGAGAACACCTTTATTTAACTTGGTGGCCAGTTGAGAACACCTTTATTTAACTTGGTGGCTAGTTGAGAACACCTTTATTTAACCAGGTAGGCTAGTTGAGAACACCTTTATTTAACCAGGTAGGCTAGTTGAGAACACCTTTATTTAACTTGGTGGCCAGTTGAGAACACCTTTATTTAACTTGGTGGCCAGTTGAGAACACCTTTATTTAACTTGGTGGCTAGTTGAGAACACCTTTATTTAACTTGGTGGCTAGTTGAGAACACCTTTATTTAACCAGGTAGGCTAGTTGAGAACACCTTTATTTAACCAGGTAGGCTAGTTGAGAACACCTTTATTTAACCAGGTGGCCAGTTGAGAACACCTTTATTTAACTTGGTGGCCAGTTGAGAACACCTTTATTTAACTTGGTGGCTAGTTGAGAACACCTTTATTTAACTTGGTGGCTAGTTGAGAACACCTTTCTTTAACCAGGTAGGCTAGTTGAGAACACCTTTATTTAACCAGGTAGGCTAGTTGAGAACACCTTTATTTAACCAGGTGGCCAGTTGAGAACACCTTTATTTAACTTGGTGGCCAGTTGAGAACACCTTTATTTAACCAGGTAGGCCAGTTGAGAACACCTTTATTTAACTTGGTGGCCAGTTGAGAACACCTTTATTTAACCAGGTAGGCTAGTTGAGAACACCTTTATTTAACTTGGTGGCCAGTTGAGAACACCTTTATTTAACTTGGTGGCTAGTTGAGAACACCTTTATTTAACTTGGTGGCCAGTTGAGAACACCTTTATTTAACCAGGTAGGCCAGTTGAGAACACCTTTATTTAACTTGGTGGCCAGTTGAGAACACCTTTATTTAACCAGGTAGGCTAGTTGAGAACACCTTTATTTAACCAGGTGGCCAGTTGAGAACACCTTTATTTAACCAGGTGGCCAGTTGAGAACACTTTATTTAACCAGGTGGCCAGTTGAGAACACCTTTATTTAACCAGGTGGCCAGTTGAGAACACCTTTATTTAACTTGGTGGCTAGTTGAGAACACCTTTATTTAACCAGGTAGGCTAGTTGAGAACACCTTTATTTAACCAGGTAGGCTAGTTGAGAACACCTTTATTTAACTTGGTGGCTAGTTGAGAACACCTTTATTTAACCAGGTAGGCTAGTTAAGAACACCTTTATTTAACCAGGTAGGCTAGTTGAGAACACCTTTATTTAACCAGGTAGGCTAGTTGAGAACACCTTTATTTAACCAGGTAGATAACAACCAATTATATATAATGTTGAGAACACCTTTATTTAACCAGGTAGGCTAGTTGAGAACACCTTTATTTAACCAGGTAGGCTAGTTGAGAACACCTTTATTTAACCAGGTAGACTAGTTGAGAACACCTTTATTTAACCAGGTAGACTAGTTGAGAACACCTTTATTTAACCAGGTAGACTAGTTGAGAACACCTTTATTTAACCAGGTAGGCTAGTTGAGAACACCTTTATTTAACCAGGTAGGCTAGTTGAGAACACCTTTATTTAACCAGGTAGACTAGTTGAGAACACCTTTATTTAACCAGGTGGGCTAGTTGAGAACACCTTTATTTAACCAGGTAGACTAGTTGAGAACACCTTTATTTAACCAGGTAGGCTAGTTGAGAACACCTTTATTTAACCAGGTAGACTAGTTGAGAACACCTTTATTTAACCAGGTAGGCTAGTTGAGAACACCTTTATTTAACCAGGTAGACTAGTTGAGAACACCTTTATTTAACCAGGTAGGCTAGTTGAGAACACCTTTATTTAACCAGGTAGACTAGTTGAGAACACCTTTATTTAACCAGGTAGGCCAGTTGAGAACACCTTTATTTAACTTGGTGGCCAGTTGAGAACACCTTTATTTAACTTGGTGGCCAGTTGAGAACACCTTTATTTAACTTGGTGGCCAGTTGAGAACACCTTTATTTAACCAGGTAGGCTAGTTGAGAACACCTTTATTTAACTTGGTGGCCAGTTGAGAACACCTTTATTTAACTTGGTGGCCAGTTGAGAACACCTTTATTTAACTTGGTTATCCAGTTGAGAACACCTTTATTTAACTTGGTGGCCAGTTGAGAACACCTTAATTTAACTTGGTGGCCAGTTGAAACACCTTTATTTAACTTGGTGGCCAGTTGAGAACACCTTTATTTAACTTGGTGGCCAGTTGAGAACACCTTTATTTAACTTGGTGGCCAGTTGAGAACACCTTTATTTAACTTGGTGGCCAGTTGAGAACACCTTTATTTAACTTGGTGGCCAGTTGAGAACACCTTTATTTAACTTGGTGGCCAGTTGAGAACACCTTTATTTAACTTGGTGGCCAGTTGAGAACACCTTTATTTAACTTGGTGGCCAGTTGAGAACACCTTTATTTAACTTGGTGGCCAGTTGAGAACACCTTTATTTAACTTGGTGGCCAGTTGAGAACACCTTTATTTAACCAGGTGGCCAGTTGAGAACACCTTTATTTAACCAGGTGGCCAGTTGAGAACACCTTTATTTAACTTGGTGGCTAGTTGAGAACACCTTTATTTAACCAGGTAGGCCAGTTGAGAACACCTTTATTTAACTTGGTGGCCAGTTGAGAACACCTTTATTTAACTTGGTGGCTAGTTGAGAACACCTTTATTTAACTTGGTGGCCAGTTGAGAACAAGTTCTCATTTACAACTGCCACCTGGCCAAGATAAAGCAAAGCAGTGTGACATAAACAACAACACAGAGTTACACATGGAGTAAACAAATGTACAGTCAGTAACACAATAGAAACATCTGTATACAGTGTGTGCAAATGATTTAAGGAGGTACGGCAATAAATAGGCCAATCGTGGCGAAGTAATTATAATTTAGAAATTTACACTGGAGTGATAGATGTGCAGATGAGGATGTGCAAGTAGAAATACTGGTGTGCAAAAGATCAGAAAAACAAAAACAAATATGGGGATGAGGTAGGGAGTTGGTTGAATGGGCTATTTACAGATGGGCTGTGTACAGCTGCAGTGATCAGACAACTGATTCTTAAAGTTAGCGAGGGAGATATAAGTCTCCAAATTCAGTGATTTTTGCAATTCGTTCCAGTCATAGGCAGCAGAGAACTGTGAGGAAAGGCGGCCAAAGGAGGTGTTGGCTTTGGAAATGACCAGTGAAATATACCTGCTGGAGCGCATGCTACGGGTGGGTGTTATGGTGACCAGTGAGTTGAGATAAGGTTGGAGCTTTACCTAGCAGAGACTTATAGATGACCTGGAGCCAGTGGGTCTGGCGACGTATATGAAGCGAGGGCCAGCCAACGAGAGCATACAGGTCGCAGTGGTGGGTGGTATATGGGGCTTTGGTGACAAAACAGATGGCACTGTGATAGACTGCATCTTATTTGCTGAGTAGAGTGTTGGAGGCTATTTTGTAAATGACATCGCCAAAGTCGAGGATCGGTAGGATAGTCAGTATTACGAGAGTATGTTTGGCAGCATGAGGGAAGGACGCTTTGTTGTGAAATAGGAAGCCAATTCTAGATTTAACTTTGGATTGGAGATGCTTAATGTGAATCTGGAAGGAGAGTTTACCGTCCAGTCAGACACCTAGGTATTTATAGTTGTTCACATATTCTAAGTCAGAACCGTCCAGAGTAGTGATGCTAGTCGGGAGGGCGAGTACGGTCTGCGATTGGTTGAAGAGCATGTTTTCATTTTACCAGCATTTAAGAGCAGTTGGAGGCCACAGAAGGAGTGTTGTATGGCATTGAAGCTCGTCTGGAGGTTTGTTAACACAGTATCCAAAGAAGGGCCAGAAGTATACAGAATGGTGTCGTCTGCTTAGAGGTGGATCAGAGAATCGCCAGCAGCAAGCGAGACATCAATGATGCATACAGAGAAGAGAGTCAGCCCGAGAATTGAACCCTGCGGCACCTCCATAGAGACTGCCAGAGGTCCGGACAGCAGACCCTCCGATTTGACACACTGAACTCTATCTGAGAAGTAGTTAGTGAACCAGGCCAGGCAGTGATTAGAGAAACCAAGGCTGTTGAGTCTGAGTCAAAAGCCTTGGACAGGTCAATGAAGACGGCTGTACAGTACTGTCTTTTATCAATGGCGGTTATGATAGCGTTTAGGACCTTGAGCGTGGCTGAGGTACACCCATGACCAGCTCGGAAACCAGATTGCATAGCGGAGAATTCGAAATGGTCGGTGATCTGTTTGTTCACTTGGCTTTCAAAGACTTTAGAAAGGCAGGGCAGGATGGATATAGGTCTGTAACAGTTTGGGTCTAGAGTCTCTCCCCCTTTGAAGAGGGGGATGACCGCGGCAGCTTTCCAATCTTTGGGAATCTCAGACTATACGAAAGAGAGGTTGAACAGGCTAGTAATAGGGGTTGCAACAATTTTGGCAGATCATTTTAGAAAGAGAGGGTCTAGTGGTTTGTATGGATCCAGATTTTGCAGCTCTTTTAGAACATCAGCTGTCTGGATTTGTGTGAATGAGAAGCGGGGGGTACTTGGGCCAGTTTCTGGGGGGGGGGTGTGCAGAGCTGTTGGCCGGGGTTGGGGTAGCCAGGTGGAAAGCATGGCCAGCCGTAGAGAAATGCTTCTTGCAATTCTCAAATATTACGGATTAATCAGTGGTAACAGTGTTTCCTAGTCTCAGTGCAGTGGGCAGCTGGGAGGAGGTACTGTCATTCTCCATGGACTTTACAGTGTCCTAAAACTTTTTGCAATTAGTGCTGCAAGATGCAAATTTCAGTTTGAAAAAGCTATCCTTTGTTTTCCTAACTGACTGTGTGTATTGATTCCGGACTCCCCCTGAAAAGTTGCACATCGTGGGGACTTTTATATGCTGTACGTCACAGGGTGTTTTTGTGCTGGTCAAGGGCACTCAATTCTGGAGTGAACCAAGGCCTAATGCTGTTCTTAATGCTACATTTCTTGAATGGGGAATGCTTATTTAAGATGGTGAGGAAAGCAATTTTAAGTGAACAACCAGGCATCTTCTACTGTTGGGATGAGGTCAATATCCTTCCAGGATACCCGGGCTAGGACGATTAGAATGTTTGACATCGATGAGGGGTGGTTGTTTGACCGCAGACGCAGGCAATGAGGCAGTGAACGCTGAGATTCTGGATGAAAACAGCAGTGGTGTATTTAGAGGTCAAGTCAGGATGATATCTATGAGGGTGCCCGTGTTTATGGATTTTTGGTTGTCCTTGGTAGGTTCAATGATAATTTGTGTGAGTTTGAGGGCATCAAGGTTAGATTGTAGGATGGCCAGAGTGTTAAGCATGTTCCAGTTTAGGTCGCCTAGCAGTACGAACTCTGACGATAGATGGGGGCAATCAATTCACATATGGTGTCCAGGGCACAGCTGGGAGCTTTGGGGGATCTATAACAAGCGGCAATAGTGAGGGATATTTCTGGAGAGATGGTTCTTTGAAAGTAGAAGCTCAAACTGTTTGGGCATAGACATGGATAGTTTGACAGAACTATGCAGGCTATCTATGGTAGATTACAATTCCGCCCCCTTCAGCAGTTCTGTCTTGACGGAAAATGTTGTAATTTGGGATTGAAATTTCAGAAATGTTCAGTGGCCTTCCAAAACCAAGACTCAGACATGGCAAGGACATCAGGGTTGGTGAAGTGTGCTAAAGCAGTGAATAAAATAAACTTAGGGAGTAGGCTTCTGATGTTAACATGCATGAACCCAAGGCTTTTACGGTTGCAGAAGTCAACAAATGAGAGCACCTGGAGACTACAGGTCCTGGACTCACTTCTATATCACCAGAGGAACAGAGGAGGAGTAGGATAAGAGTACGGCTAAAGGCTATAAGAACTGGTCGTCCAGTTCTTGGGGAACAGACATTAAAAGGAGCAGGTTTTTGGACCCGGTAGAATGGATTCTATATAGCCAATAACATATTACTTTGAAGACATTTCATTACAATATATTCAGAGGAGCTTTTTGCACAAGTTGTTCTTTACTGTTTTGTTGTGTCCCTTTGGTGAGATTATCCCCCGTAGTCAAGGTAACCTGTCTAAATGATTACCACCCCATAGCACTTACATCTGTAGCCATGAAATGCTTTGGAAGACTGGTCATGGCTCACATCAACATCATTATCCCAGAAACCCTGGACCCAATATAATTTGCATACCGGCCCAACAGATCGACATATGACGCAATCTCTATTGCTCTCCACACTGCCCTTTCCCATCTGGACCTACCAGAGAATGCTATTCATTGACTACAGCTCAGCATTCAACAGCATAGTGCCCCTCCAAACTCATCACTAATCAAAGGACCCTGGAACTGAACACCTCCCTCTGCAACTGGATCCTGGACTTCCTGACGGGCCGCCCCCAAGTGGGGATGGTAAGAAACAACACATCTGCCATGCTGGTCCTCAACACAGGGGCCTCTCAGGGGTGAGTGCTTAGTCCTCTCCAGTACTCCCTGTTCACCCACGACTGCTTGGCAGCGCGTGACTCCAACACCATTATTAAGTTTGTCGACGACACAACGGTTTTAGCATGATCAACGGCGAAGATTAGACAGGGAGGAGGTCAGAGACCTGGCAGTGTGGTGTCAGGACAAAACCCTCTCCCTCAATGTCAGCAAAACAAAGAAGCTGATCGTGGACAACAGGAAACAGGATTGGCCTAGCACGCCCCCATTCACATCAACGGGACTGTAGTGGAGAGAGAACTTCAAGTTCTTCTGTGTCCACATCATTAAGGACCTATCAATGTCTAAACACATCAATACAGTTGTGAAGAAGGCACGACAACGCCACTTCCACATCAGCAGGCTGGGAAGATTTGGTCTGGGCCCTCAGATCCTTGTATATAGCCATTGTATTACCTGGTACCCCTGCACATTGACTCAGTACTGGTACTCCTTGTATATAGTCATGTCATTACCTGGTACTCCCTGTATATAGTCATGTTATTACCTGGTACTCCCTGTATATATAGCCATGTTATTACCTGGTACTCCCTGTATATAGTCATGGTATTACCTGGTACTCCCTGTATATATAGCCATGTTATTACCTGGTACCCTCTGTATATAGCCATGTTATTACCTGATACTCCCTGTATCAGTAGCCTAGTGGTTAGAGAGTTGGACTAGGAACCGGAAGGTTGCAAGTTCAAACCCCCGAGCTGACAAGGTACAAATCTGTCGTTCTGCCCCTGAACAGGCAGTTAACCCACTGTTCCTAGGCCGTCATTGAAAATAAGAATCTGTTCTTAACTGACTTGCCTGGTTAAATAAAGGTAAAATAAATAAAAATTTAAAAAAATATATCACCATGTTATTACCTGGTACTCCCTGTATATATAACCATGTTATTACCTGGTACTCCCTGTATATATAGCCATGTTATTACCTGGTACTCCCTGTATATAACCATGTTATTACCTGGTACTCCCTGTATATAGCCATGTTATTACCTGGTACTCCCTGTATATAACCATGGTATTACCTGGTACTCCCTGTATATATAACCATGTTATTACCTGGTACTCCCTGTATATAACCATGGTATTACCTGGTACTCCCTGTATATAGCCATGTTATTACCTGGTACTCCCTGTATATAACCATGGTATTACCTGGTACTCCCTGTATATATAACCATGTTATTACCTGGTACTCCCTGTATATAACCATGTTATTACCTGGTACTCCCTGTATATAACCATGTTATTACCTGGTACTCCCTGTATATATAACCATGTTATTACCTCCCTGTATATAACCATGTTATTACCTCCCTGTATATATAACCATGTTATTACCTCATACTCCCTGTATATATAACCATGTTATTACCTCATACTCCCTGTATATATAACCATGTTATTACCTCATACTCCCTGTATATATAACCATGCTATTACCTGGTACTCCCTGTATATATAACCATGTTATTATCTGATACTCCCTGTATATATAACCATGTTATTACCTCCCTGTATATAACCATGTTATTACCTCATACTCCCTGTATATATAACCATGTTATTACCTCATACTCCCTGTATATATAACCATGCTATTACCTGGTACTTCCTGTATATATAACCATGCTATTAGCTGGTACTTCCTGTATATAACCATGTTATTACATCCCTGTATATAACCATGTTATTACCTCCCTGTATATAACCATGTTATTACCTCCCTGTATATAACCATGCTATTACCTGGTACTTCCTGTATATATAACCATGTTATTACCTGATACTCCCTGTATATGAGCAGACATATCAGTGTGGATGACGGATCACCACCTCAAGCTGAACCTCGGCAAGACGGAGCTGCTCTTCCTCCCGGGGAAGGACTGCCCGTTCCATGATCTCGCCATCACGGTTGACAACTCCATTGTGTCCTCCTCCCAGAGCGCTAAGAACCTTGGCGTGATCCTGGACAACACCCTGTCGTTCTCAACCAACATCAAGGCGGTGGCCCGTTCCTGTAGGTTCATGCTCTACAACATCCGCAGAGTACGACCCTGCCTCACACAGGAAGCGGCGCAGGACCTAATCCAGGCACTTGTCATCTCCCGTCTGGATTACTGCAACTCGCTGTTGGCTGGGCTCCCTGCCTGTGCCATTAAACCCCTTCAACTCATCCAGAACGCCGCAGCCCGTCTGGTGTTCAACCTTCCCAAGTTCTCTCAAGTCACCCCGCTCCTCCGTTCTCTCCACTGGCTTCCAGTTGAAGCTCGCATCCGCTAAAAGACCATGGTGCTTGCCTACGGAGCTGTGAGGGGAACGGCACCTCAGTACCTCCAGGCTCTGATCAGGCCCTACACCCAAACAAGGGCACTGCGTTCATCCACCTCTGGCCTGCTCGCCTCCCTACCACTGAGGAAGTACAGCTCCCGCTCAGCCCAGTCAAAACTGTTCGCTGCTCTGGCCCCCCAATGGTGGAACAAACTCCCTCACGACGCCAGGACAGCGGAGTCAATCACCACCTTCCGGAGACACCTGAAACCCCACCTCTTTAAGGAATACCTAGGATAGGATAAGTAATCCCTCTCACCCCCCCCCTTTTTAAGATTTAGATGCACTATTGTAAAGTGACTGTTCCACTGGATGTCATAAGGTGAATGCACCAATTTGTAAGTCGCTCTGGATAAGAGCGTCTGCTAAATGACTTAAATGTAAATGTAAATGTATATATAACCATGTTATTACCTGATACTCCCTGTATATATAACCATGTTATTACCTGATACTCCCTGTATATATAACCATGCTATTAGCTGGTACTTCCTGTATATAGCCATGTTATTACCTCCCTGTATATAGCCATGTTATTACCTGATACCCTCTGTATATAGCCATGTTATTACCTGATACTCCCTGTATATATAACCATGCTATTACCTGGTACTCCCTGTATATATAGCCATGCTATTACCTGGTACTTCCAGTATTTAACCATGTTTTTAACCTGTACTCATTGTATATAACCATGCTATTACCTGGTACTCCCTGTATATATAACCATGCTATTACCTGGTACTTCCAGTATTTAACCATGTTTTTAACCTGTACTCATTGTATATAGCCATGCTATTACCTGGTACTCCCTGTATATATAACCATGCTATTACCTGGTACTTCCAGTATTTAACCATGTTTTTAACCTGTACTCATTGTATATAGCCATGCTATTACCTGGTACTTCCAGTATTTAACCATGTTTTTAACCTGTACTCATTGTATATAACCATGCTATTACCTGGTACTCCCTGTATATATAACCATGCTATTACCTGGTACTTCCAGTATTTAACCATGTTTTTAACCTGTACTCATTGTATATAGCCATGCTATTACCTGGTACTCCCTGTATATATAACCATGCTATTACCTGGTACTTCCAGTATTTAACCATGTTTTTAACCTGTACTCATTGTATATAGCCATGCTATTACCTTGTACTTATGTACGCATTTCAAGGTAAATTCCATAACTGTTGAATTCAATTTAATGTCATTCAATTTAATGTGATTTAATTTAATTGAATACGATTTAATTTAATTTAATGTGATTTAATTTAATTTAATGTGATTTAATTTAAAGTGATTTAATTTAAAGTGATTTAATTTAATTTAATGTGATTAGTTGAAAGTATGACATACAGGGTACAATTATCACACACAGATACACTAATACACACACAGATACACTAATACACACACACATATACACTAATACACACACAGATACACTAATACACACACAGATACACTAATACACACACAGATACACTAATACACACACAGATACACTAATACACACACGCAGATACACTAATACACACACAGATACACTAATACACACACAGATACACTAATACACACACATATACACTAACACACACAC